>NC_050465.1:27116963-27379463 GCF_903995425.1 Onychomys torridus
GACACCAGGAAATTATCAAACTGAGAGCTGAAATCAATAAAGTAGAAATAAAGAGAACAATACAAAGGATTAATCAAACAAAGAGTTGGTTCTTTGAGAAGATCAACAAGATAGACAAGCCCTTATCCAAACTAACCAAAAGACAGAGAGAGAGCATCCAAATTAACACAATCAGAAATGAAAAGGGGGACATAACAACAGACAATGAGGAAATCTAGAGAATCATCAGGTCATACTTCAAAAACCTCTACTCCACAAAACTGGAAAATCTAAAACAAATGGATAATTTTCTGGATAGGTATCACATACCTAAATTAAATCAAGACCAGATAAATCATTTAAATAGTCCAATAACCCCTAAGGAAACAGAATCAGTCATTGAAAGTCTCCCAACCAAAAAAAGCCCTGGACCAGATGTTTTCACTGCAGAATTCTATCAGATCTTCAAAGAAGACTTAATACCAATAGTCTTTAAATTGTTCCACACAATAGAAGCAGAAGGTATATTACCAAACTCCTTCTATGAGGCTACAATTACCATGATTTTTAAACCAAACAAAGATGCAACAAAGAAAGAGAACTACAGACCAATCTCCCTCATGAACATTGATGCAAAAATACTCAATAAAATACTGGAAAACAAACTCCAAGAACACATCAAAACAATTATCCACCATGATCAAGTAGGCTTCATCCCAGGGATGCAAGGGTGTTTCAACATATGAAAGTCCATCAATGTAATATACCATATAAACAAACTCAAAGAAAAAAACCATATGATCATCTCACTAGATGCAGAAAAGGCATTTGACAAAATCCAACACGCCTTCATGATAAATGTCTTGGAGCGGCAGGAATACAGGGAACATACCTAAACATAATAAAGGCAATCTACAGCAAGCCAACAGCCAACATCAAATTAAATGGAGAGAAACTCAAAGCAATACCACTAAAATCAGGAACAAGGCAAGGCTGTCCCTTCTCCCCATAGTTATTCAATATAGTACTTGAAGTTCTAGCCAGATCTATAAGACAACGTGAGGAGATTAAGGGGATACAAATTTGAAAGGAAGAAGTCAAGCTCTTCCTATTTGCAGGTGACATGATAGAATACATGAGTGACCCCAAAAATTCAACCAAGGAACTGATACAGCTAATAAAAACCTTAAGCAACATAGCAAGATATAAGATCAACTAAAAAAAATCAGTAGCCCTCCTATATACAATAGACAAACAGGCTGAGAAGGAAATCAGAGATACATCACCCTTTATAATAGCCACAAATGATATAAAATACCTTGAATTTACTCTAACTAAGCATGTGAAGGACCTATATGACAAGAACTTTAAGTCCCTGAAAAAAGAAATTGAAGAAGATGTCAGAAAATGGAAAGACCTCCCATGTTCATGGATAGTAAAAATGGCAATCTTACCAAAAGCAATCTACAGATTCAATGCAATACCCATCAAATTACCAACACAATTCTTCACAGATCTGGAAAGAATAATACTCAACTTCATATGGAAAAACAAAAAACCCAGGATAGCCAAAAGAATCCTGTACAATAAAACAACCTCTGGAGGCATCATGATCCCCAACCTCAAGCTCTATTATACAACTACCATAATAAAAACAGCTTGGTACTGGCATAAAAACCAACATGTGGACCAATGGAATCCAATTGAAGACCCTGACATTATCCTGGACACCTATGAACATATAATTTTTGACAAAGAAGCCAAAAATGTACTTGGAAAAAAGAAAGCATCTTCAACAAATGGTGCTGGCATAACTGGATGTCAACGTGTAGAAGGCTGCAAATAGATCCATATCTGTCACCCTGCACAATACTTAAATCTAAGTGGATCTAAGACCTCAACATAAATCCAGTTATTCTGAACCTGATAGAAGAGAAAGTAGGAAGTACTCTTGAACGCATTGGCACCGGAGATCACTTTCTAAATATAACACCAGTAGCACAGACACTGAGAGAAATAATCAATCAATGGGACCTGTTGAAACTGAGAAGCTTTTGTAGAGCAAAGGACATGGTCAACAAGACAAAGTGACAGCCTACAGAATGGGAAAAGGTCTTTACCAACCCCACATCTGACAGAGGGCTGATATCCAGAATATATAAGGAACTCAAGACATTAGACATCAAAATGCCCAACAGTCCAATTTAGAAATGGACTATTGAACTAAACAGAATTCTCAACAGAGGAAGTTCAAATGGCTGAAAGACATTTAAGGAATTGCTCAACATCCCTAATTATCTGGGAAATACAAATCAAAATGACTCTGAGATTCCACCTTACACCTGTCAGAATGGCTAAGATCAAAAACACAGAAGACAGCTTATGCTGGAGAGGATGTGGAGCAAGGGGAACTCTCCTCCACTGCTGGTGGGAATGCAAGCTTGCACAGCCACTTTGGAAATCAATATGGCGCTTCCTTAGAAAATTGGGAATCCATCTCCCCCAAGACCCAGCTATAGTACTCTTGGGCATATACCCAAGGAATGCTCAATCATACCACAAGATCATTTGCTCAGCTATGTTCATATCAGCATTTTTTGTAATAGCCAGAACCTGGAAACAATCTATATGCCCTTCAGCTGAAGAATGGATAAAGAAAATATGGTACATATACACAATGGAGTACTACTTGGCAGAGAAAAACAATGACATCATGAGGTTTGCAGGCAAATGGATGGATCTAGAAAAAATCATCCTGAGTGAGGTAACCCAGACTCAGAAGGACAAACATGGTATGTACTCACTCATAGGAGGATAGTAGATGTAAAACAAAGATGACTTGACTGCTACACAACTCCAGGGAAGCTACCTAGAAAATGGGACCCTACAAAAGACACAGGGATCACCCAATGACAGAGAAATGAATGAAATCTACATGAACAACCTGGACGACAGTGGAAGTAATGAAGGGCAAGGTTTGAGGGAAAGAAAGCTTAGGGGAGCATGAGATCCCAGCTGGATCAAGAACAGAAAAGGAGAACAAGGAATAACAGACCATGATAAATGAAGACCACATGAGAACAGGAATAAGCAGAGTGCTGGAGAGGTCCCCAGAAATCCACAATAATACATCCTTTGTAGACTGCTGGCAATGGTCGAGAGAAAGCCTGATCTGACCTAGTCTTGTGATCAGATGGCCAAACACCCTAAAAGTTGTGCTGGAACTCTCATCCAATAACTGATGGAAGTGAATGCAGAGATCCTCAGGCAGGCCTCAGGTGGAGCTCCAGGTGTCCGATTGTTAAGAAAGAGGAGGGACTGTAAGAGCGTGAATTGTTGAGACCAAGATTGGAAAAAGCACAGGGACAAATAGCCAAACGAATTATGAACCAAAGGCTGTTGAGCCCCCAGCTGGATCAGGCCCTCTGGATATGTGAGACAATTGAATAGCTTGAACTGTTTGGGAGGCATCCAGGCCGTGGGAATGGGACCTGTCCTTAGTGCATGAGCTGGCTGTTTGGAACCTTGGGCTTACACAGGGACACATGCTCAGCCTGGAAAGAGGGGACTGGACCTGCCTGTACTGAATCCACCAGGTTTAAATGAATCCCAAGGAGATGGGAATAGAGGGGAGGGGAAGGGGGAAGGTGGGGGTGGGGACAGGAGTGGGGAGGACAGGGGAACCTATGGCTGATGTGTAAAATTAAAACATAAATATAATAATAATAAAAAAAGAAAAAAATGGACTCAGCAAGATGTATTTATACATTTATGAATACTTATACATAAATTCACATATGTCTATAACAACAATAAGGAAAGGGTGTATGTTTTTTTAAATTAGGTATTTGATATGCCTTCTGACCATTCACTGTAGTAAATCTTGTTTCATTCTTTGATGTTATTACCTTTATTCACTCTTCTTTTGTTGTTTCTGAATGGAAAATATGAGCCAGTGTACCATTGCATTTAGAAAAAGACAAATATCTTGAATAAATTATTGTCAGAATAAGTCCAGATGCTAAAATTAACACACTCAATCTATGGCCTCCACTTCTGAGTAGTCCCTTGAGAGACTGACTGCCTTTTCTTCATGGTTTTATGGTCAAAGCCAAATTTGGAAAATTTCTTGACCATCTGAAGCTTGTATTTATAAGCTTAAATTTCCTACATATTTTTGTAACAACCTTCTCTCCTCCTGTGATAGATAATTGATTTTGCTTTTATTCCATGATTACTTATAAATTTTAGTAGTTAAAAATAATAGCCCTAGTTATGAATTATGGGTAAGAAACTCGGTCTTGGTTCAGCTGGACAGAGCCTGGTTGTCTCAAGTTATAATTTTATATCCTGTGTGAACATATTTTCATTAGTCTTGATCCACCACTATGAAATTCTGGCTAGTCCTCTTTTCTGAGCAGCTAAATCCTTCCTCTAATAATTTCTAATAATGCCAGAAACAAGAAATTGGTGAGCTAAGGACAGGGCTTATGCACTGGAGCCATTGACATTATCCAGCTTGGCTAATACAGGAAAACCATGAGATCTAGATAAAGTCATCTTTTGACACATACAAATTGTTGATTCAGCTTGACATTAACATGTCTCAGGTGCAGCCTTCACTCCTTTGGAGCTGTAACTAACAACAGTAATACCAATAAGTAAATGCCCTTCCTTTTCCATGTGTCAATGTATTCTGTCTTGCCATCAAAATCATCTTTGAATCTTATAAAACAAAGGTCTGGTTGACCTGGGATATATGAAAATGAGGTGGATTGTTTCCATGTCATGTGGCCTTAATTTTTCAACAAGCAGACCAAGATAGTTCATACTATAATGGAGGGACTCTTAGAAAAAGAGTGAGGCCTCTGAAAACTCAGACATGAAACCTGTACATGTGTATTAAATGCTTTTTGTTGGTGAAAGAATTCTTAAGTCCACACATACCTTGATGGACTTGGAGAAACATTCCATTCCTTAACAGAAGAAGCTGCAAACTCACATGTCATAATTATTGGGTACTAAAAGAATTGAAGCTTTTTTGGCTATCAGTATACAATGGAAATTGATGTTTTGAATTATGAAAACATATAGAGGAAAGTAATAAGCTTATAAATGTAGATAGTACTTCTAAATTTGAAACAGAGAAACCAGATACTATCATTACTCTCTCATCTGTGTTATGGAGTTGAAACGTTTCTAAAACTCAAGTTTTAAATGTGTTTTGAGGGCCGATTTGATGAGTTCTTTCTCAGAGATCTAGTCCATTTGCTATTCATGTTTTCCTGAATATTTTTGTAGAAATGAACTGTCATGGGTATATAGCCCATTTAAAATTGAAAATCACAACAGAAATCCAATAACAACTGTTAACATATTGATCTTCCACACTCTGAACTACATTACAAGAAGAGCATAGATCCTCATCAATAAATCAACAAATGTTCCTGAAATCATATTCTTTTGGTTAGGTTCTCATGTCTCTGATAATACTCAGTGATTAGTGAATTTGTTCATGGTATACAGCTGAGATACTTAGGAATGAAAGAAGTGCTGTCTGCTCAGTTTGGTATAAGACTCAAGGGGATTGCTTTATTTTTTGTCATCTTTTGTTCTCAAAGACTCTCTCTCTCTCTCTCTCTCTCTCTCTCTCTCTCTCTCTCTCTCTCTCTCTCTGTGTGTGTGTGTGTGTGTGTGTGTGTGTGTGTATGTAGGCATGTGCATAGATGACAAATAGATTCTTCATGATTTTCTTAGTATTTTAAAATTCACAAAAATTATAATTGTACTATAGATTGTGTTCTTCCTTTTTACTCAGTTAAAATATAGTCACATAGGTAGATTTAATTCAGAACTTTGGATAACTTTCTTCCAATCATGCTTCAGTGAACATTTAACATCAATATAAGCCTGAGGCTCTGACAGCAAGTCAGTGTGCTCTACATGTTGGAAGACCATATGTTTTGACTTGTATAGAACAATCATGCTATTTTCTTACTCTTCTCAGGCTACTTACTCTACATATACTACTTATTCTTACATTAGTTACTCATAACAAAATATCACAAACTGGAGACCTTAAACAAGATAAACTCATTTTCTCAAAGTGCTGGATATTAGGAAGTCTCAGATCAAGTGACATCAGTGATCATGTCTGGTGAGAGCTCTCCCCTTGTGTGGCAAAAACTCCCTACTCTTTCACTTTGTGCCTGAGATGCTGTAGGGTGTGTGTGTGTGTGTGTGTGTGTGTGTGTGTGTGTGTGTGTGTGTATGTGTAAAAAGAATACTAAACCTATGGTTCAGGGCCGCTACTTAGCTTTAACTACTTCTCTACAGGCATCATCTTCAGTTGAACACTGGAGAGTAGACCTTTGAAACACATTTGTTGGAGAAGTACAAAGTTTCAATCTATAACAATTACTTTTTTTTTTAAGGCAGGATTTCTCCGTGTAGCTTTGCGCCGGTCCCAGATCTCACTCTGTAGATCAGGCTGGCCTCAAACTCACAAAAATCCACCTGCCTCTGCCTCCTGAGTGCTGGGATTAAAGGCGCGCTCCACCCCCTCCCAGCTACTCCTATTTCTTATTGTATTTACATTTCTTTTGAAAATGTGACTTGTTCTCGATAATAAATCATACAATTACTTTAGGCATGTGCAGACTTAATTTCTCTTCACCTTGTTAGACTGCTCTCTGGTAGAATACTGGACCTCATACAAATCCTGAATGGGAAAGGGGGAAATTTTCTTATCTTCTATCTTTTGTCATACTTATGGAAGTCATATTTAGTAGGTATAGTTGTAAGCAAACCTTAATATCATTATTTATAGTATAATATCTTGTGATAAATTTCACATTTTCTATTTAGGACTGAGGAATAGAGTCAGAAGCAGTGTTGAGTTTATCTTCTCAGATACTAATATGAAGTTTATGTGTATTAATATATTTATATATTACATTAAGTTATATGTCCTAGTCAGGATTGCTATGGCTGTGATGAAACACCATGATCAAAAGCTACTTGGGAGGATAAGGTTCATTTGAATTACTTCCATGTCATTGTTCATCATCTAGGGAAATCAGGACAGGACCTCAAACAGGTTAGGAACTTGGAGGCAGGGGCTGATGCAGAGGTCATGGAGGAGTGCTGCTCACTGGTTTGCTCTCTATAGCTTGTTCATTCTGCTTTCTTAGAACCACCAGCCCAGGGATGGTCCCACCCACAAAGAGCTCGACCCTTACACATCAATCACTAATTATGCTTGCATACAGCCAAACCTAATAGAGGCATTTTCTCAACTGAGGCTCCCACCTCTCCAATGACTTGTATCAAGATGTCATAAAACAAGCCAGCACATTATATAATGTTAATATTGTCAGCAAGACCTATTATTATTTCTATAACAAGAGAAAGTTGTGTTTTAGTAGAACAAATCTCACAATTAATCTCTAAGACTGAGATGTTATAGTATAATATGCCCCCAGACCTGAGCACAATTAACTCTATGTTAGTGCCACCATTTTGACCTCAAAACCCGACACATAGACCTCAGGCCCTGCAAAAAGGGGAACAAAGAACTAATCCATCACAGACCTGATCCATAGTTCCAGGATCCAGAAAAGTCTTCAAATGCACTAACCTTGCCTTTTGACTTTTATAGTTCTGCTTCTTGCTAAACATTCTTGCTAACTAACTGAAGTGTGTTAACCAGGGTATGATTTTGTGACAAAATGACAAAAATAAAAAACCCTACGAGGATCAGGCTGCATGATTTAGGCAAGTTTCCAGTGCAGCATCTGGCCGACAATATATCTATAGACTTCCATTTTCACTTTACAATGTCTGTTTGTACTCTCTGGTAAAATGACCTTACAATAGCCAAGGTGAGGGATAGTAACTATGTAGTGGAAAAGGTCAATGAAATCTTAGGCTGGGTGCCTACCAATCATACAGCAGCCTGTTCACAAATGTGAGTTATTTTCTCCATGTCTGGAAAATTCCTTACGGACAGCAGGAGAACAGGGTGATGCTCTTTGAAACCTTACTTCAGGCTCATAATTCTCTGATCTTCATTTCCTGGTTATCTTTTTATCCCTGATAAGAAATTTTAATTTGGTTTCCCTGCCTTTGAAAGATCTGGCTTTGATTCGTGTTTGTTTTCTTCAGTCCCAAGACAGATTCCTGAAGGTCTGAATCTCGTCTTGGGGACTGAGACTATGATAAGCAAACAGCTGTACAGACTGCTGGGCAGTTCTGCTTTTCCCAAAGCTAGAGCTTGCTCAGACTCAGGCAATTGTTGCCCCTGATGTTTGGAGGAGCAGCTGGATTGGGTTTTATGATTGCTGTCAAAAAGATTGGGACTTCTTGGGAGCTAGACATCCTTGGGAAGGAAAGCATACCTGTCCCAGGAGGATGGACAAGTAGAAACTGGAAAGAAGCTGGTGTATGGAAGGAGAGGCTGGCAGTGATGGTGTGGCCTCTGCAAATAGTCTTCTGCCACCTAATATATTGGGTCTGGCAAGGTCATCAGCTTCCCAACTCTGCCAGGTATCTGCTAGGGATTCTCAGAATCATGCCCTATTCTTTCAGTTTTCAACTCAGTGAGGGTCTTCACAATGACAATGCACCTGACAATTGACAAATGCCAATTTACATAAATAATCTTACCAGTTTTAAGGGGAAAAGTGCTTCCCTGTACAAGAATTCAAATTGAATAATATGAACTGGTAGAGGTTGAGTTCAACATAAGTAAACTGTATTGCTTGCCTTGATTTGCCCTATTTATGTCTGAGGCTTATAACAGTAACTAACTACACTGTCAAAATCTCTAATAAACCACTGAAAAACCACTGGAGGGATAGTCACCTCCAGTATGTTCACTTGATGTATAGAATGGAACACATGTGTAATTTACAGAATTTACAGTTGCCTAGTGTACATCTCAAATGTGTTGGTTCATATTAGACATTTTTTTTAGTAATTAATTCATTGATAGGAGGCACTTCAATAGTTTCATTGTTACAAGTGGGATTAATAGCTATTCTTAGGGCTAATTATTTACTATAAAATTAGTAAATATCCCATGCATAATTATACTTTGTTATTTTTTTATTTATTTCTCTTCCTGCATATATTTGCCATAGCCACTAGAGAAACAGAAATCTGTTTTTTGATAATTTTAGGAGCAGAGTAAGGCACCATTACCCAAAAGACATACTCCATTCAAACTGTTTGCCTCTTTCTCAATATATGTTACTAGCTATTGAAACTCAGAGTGAATCAGCAGAGAGGTTAAACTTGGTCATGGTTTTAATTGCTTTTCAGTTCTTTCCCTTAACTAGATCCAGTCTGTTTATTGGTACTGATTGATTTGAATGAATAAGTTTTATTGATCTTTTTCATGACCAATTTAACTCAATCAAATTGTCTTGCTCTAAGTTGGGCAAGTGAGGTTGATTTTCTAATGCAATTAAGAGAAGTCTATAAAATGTTGTTCACATAATACTCAGGGAATAGCTAATTTATTTCCTTTTCACTAAGGCCAGTAATACAGTGAGTTTTCATGGCACAGTCCTAAATGATACAAATACCTGTGCCCAGTAGTCTCTAAATCTAAGGGTATCTCCAGGGGATTGTGACTCATAGAAAATGACCAGTCAAAATTACATGTGTTAGGGATTTCCTCTACCTTAGGATCCAGTCATCAGAGAAGTGACTCAAGTTATTAAATTCAGCAGGCCCAAGAGTTATATCTGTAAATCCCCCCACTAACTCATTCAATACTACCAAGGCAGAAACTGGAGGAAGAACCCTTTGTACTGCCTTCCACACTATGATCCTTGAACATCTCACAATAACTACTTCACTCAAGTTTTTCCATAGAAAAATGTCAGCTACTATAGTGTTATTGAGAAATATAGTTTAGATCAAATCAGTTTCTGTGCCGCATGTACATAGGACACTATCTGGAGTTTCAAAAGGCCTATCTTTGGGTGATGTCAAGTGTACGTTATTTGTGAAGATACGAATATTCATATGGTCACTAAATTACATGAAAACATATAGGATGGAAATATTTTTCATCAAATTAATAGGCATTATTATATAATACTTTTTTGTATTCAATTCTCAAGGTGAAAGTACTTCTAAGCAATTTTGCATATCTAATACTGTTATGAGTGCTGAGCATATTTCTACAGCATTTTGATTTTAGCATTTGTTGTAAAAGCTGTCTTCTTGGCATCATAGCCATTGTCATTTTCATCAGAATTAGTTGTGATTACTCACAGGGACTCTCACAATTGGGTTTGTTGATATTTTGTCATATTAGGAAGGGAGGAAGAAGGTCACAAGACCACCCTGTAACTGGAAGATTTCCTGTGTCTCATTCTGCCAGTGGTCAGGACAAATCTCTCTCACTTTCATCCCCCAAGTAAACACACAGAGGCTTATATTAATTATAACTGCTCAGCCATTAGCTCAGGCTTGTTACTGACTAGCTCTTACACTTAAACTCAGCCCATTTCTGTTCATCTATATGTTGCCATGTGTTCTGTGGCTTTACCAGTGTGCCATTACATGCTGCTCCCTGGATAGTGGGCTGGCATCTCCTGACTCAGCCTTCCTCCTCCCAGACTTCTCCTTGTCTGCTTATCCCACCTATATTTCCTGCCTGGCTACTGGCCAACCAGCATTTTATTTATCAACCAATCAGAACAACACATATTCACAGCATACAGAAAGACATCCATCACCCTCTCCTGAGGTCTCAGCAACTTTTGCTTTCACCTTCTCCTAAATGTCTGTAATTCTGCCTAATAGCAATAGTCCTGTAGTTCTATAATCTCAGGAAGTACTAGAGTATATAATAGAGAGTGGAAGACTAAGTAAAGGAAATGTCATCTATGGGGGAGTTGTCATCTCTTCTGGGGTGAGACTTTTGGATGCTGTGACTTCCTTGGGATCACCTATATTCCTGTAAGTAACCCATGCTGTGTAAATAAGACCAAGAGAGAAGAGAACTTTAGTGACATCTATTTTAGTGTGCTGTTAGAACCTTACCTAGAGTGGGCATATGTTTGTTTTTGTTTCCCCAGGGAACATCTTCATAATATCATCCCTTTAAAACTTGTTGCATACTTGTGGAAAAATGTTTTTTTCTATTAATAGAGACATTTAAAAATATTATCCAAGGGTCAATAACTACAGCCGTAGGAAGGCTTGCAAAAGTACAACTATGGAATGTAGAAACTCTTAGGAGCTAATTTTTGTTTCACTGTGGCTAATGTTGGTTTGAGTCAGGTTCTCTTATATGTTAGGATGGACTACAAGTCTTTATGCAGCTACAGGTAATGTAAAATTCCTTATCTTCCTGATTCAGTTTCCCAAGTATTGGGATTATGGGTATACCACACCACACCTGACTACCAAGTTCCCTATTCCTTCAGTGGTGCTAACCACTAACATAGGTAAATTAATATTGCCCTTAAGAGCATAAAAGCAAGAAGATTAGCTAACTCAGTATTCACTGAGCCTTCCTAGGCAAACTACTCTCTTAGAAAGTAAGTGGTAGTGAAACATCTGAAAGCATAATTGTATGCCAGTTTAAATGTGGATACAAAATGATAATCTTTTCCTGAACACCCTTGCCTAAATTCCACTGTTTTCTGAGGCTAAAATTCAGGATAAGTATGCTGGAAAACCATTTCTTTAAGTATTTCCAATGTGAGTGGCACATTCTAAAGAGCTGATTAATGCCATCAGCACTCAACTAGGCAAAATTAGATGACTTGAATTTAAAATTGTATTTGTGTGTAAATCAGGAGCAAAGTTTAGCTAGGCCAATCCCAAAAGACAGAAAGGAACACTTATAGGAAGAAGAGGAGAAACTCAATAGATTCTGCATGTAATTTTTCCTTTCTCTTGAATTCAGTCTTTAGTTCATCTACATGCCAGACATGCATATTCTGAGAATATTTCACCACAACAACAGGCATGTGTTAGGATTAATGAGAGAGTTGCTTGTAATTTACTTCATCTTGATAATAAGAGATTGATTTAGTGACTTCTTGTTTGTAATTCATAGTAGTGATTGATTTGTTTTTGATTTCAGGAACTGTGATTTCAGAGTTGGGAATAAAGTAATAATGAACATAGTTAAGTTTAAAGAGGTAGTTCATATTCTCAGTTGTGAGGAAGTCAAACAGATGAAGATGTCTCAACTTTCTATTAATCATTCAGAATTACCAATGGAACAAAAGCCAAAGTATAACACACTAACCAGCCACAGAGGGTTACATTGTATAAGTTCAAGAATTGTCAAAAATCCACAGTATTCATTCAAACTCAACCCAGGCCAGTTTAATTATAAAACTAGAGAAGATGATAAAGACTGTACCTCAGCAAGACCCAGCCAGAAAACGTGGACTCTCCTCCCATTTACATATAGTTGATGTTTTCTGAATTAAATGGCCAAAACAAGTGAGAAACAAACAAAACCCAAACAGAGGACCTCACACTTCACTGAAGGTGTATCTGACCTCTTGTTTATTTCTGTGTTTTGTTGTTGTTGTTATTGCTGCTGCTGTTGTTATTGTTGAAACATTTCTTTGGGCATCATCCCATAAATATATTTTTAGTGTACCAATGCAAAATGATCAAGTGATAATAGCCAATATGGTGGTTTGAATAGGAATGGCACCCATAACTCAGGTGTTTGAATGCTTGGCCCATAGTGAGTGGTACTATTAGGAGGTGTGGCCTTTGTGGAGTAGTTGTGGCCTTGTTGGAGGAGGTATGTCACTAGGGGAAGAGTTTTGAGGTCTCAGAAGCTCAAGTTAGTTCTCTTCCTGCTGCCTTCCAATCTAGATGTAGAACTCTTCTTCTCCCGTACCATGTCTACCTGCATACTGTGATGCTTCCTGTCATGAAAACAATGAAATAAATTTCTGAAAAGCCAGCCCCAATTAAATGTTTTCCTTTATAAGTGTTGCCATGGTCATGGTGTCTCTTCACAGCAATAGAAATCCTAAACGAGACAGAAGTTGGGACCAAGGACTGGGGTAGTACTGTGATAGGCCTGATCATGCTTTCCTTTGGAGGAGTGTGAACTTTGGACTTTGGATTAGAAAATCAGCTGAATGCTTTAAGTGGGATTAATGGGCCAGACTATTAGGAGCATGACAGACAGTGGTGCTGAGGGTGCTTTGAACTGTGGGATCCTGGCTCAAAGGTTTCAGAGGACAAATATATTAATAACTGGCCTAGAGATAATTATTGTGATATCTTAAAGAATGTGGCTGATTTTTGTCCTTGTCCAAAAAATCTGCCTGAGGTTAAAGTGAAGAGATTTTAATTAATTCTGTTGGCAGAGGAAATATCTAAATAGCCTAGTATTAGCTCTGTCATGTGGTTATTGGTTATGAAGATCTATAATGAAAGGGAGCAAGCTGGGAAAGGAAAAATACAAAACGTGCAGTTCAAGGAGAAAAGGAGTACCAGGAAGTGGAATAGAGCTAAGTCTTATATCTAGGAGATAAATAGATTTTTTTTAAGTCTGATATGATATTAAAAGGAAAAGGGGGAATGGTAACCTCAGGACAAGATCCCATTGGGCTAAGCTTCCAAATTCTGAAAAGGAACTAAAGAACAGCTTAGGCAGAGGCATGGTGGTGCACACTATTAATCCCAGCACTCAGGAGACAGAGGCCAGTGGATGTCTGAGTTCAAGGCCAACCTGGTCTACAGAGTGAGTTCCAGCACAGTCAAGCTTATGCAGTGAAAGAAACCATTGAAAACAGAATGTTGATGAAGATGGAATTGAACAAGGGGACCGTGTTCCAGACCCAGCAAGCAGCAGAACTTGGCAGCTTCAGCCATGTGTTTCTGGCTAATGATACAACAAAGGGCTTATGGAATCTGCCTCCATGGCTAAGCAAAGCAGCTGAGGCCAGGCATGTGTTAGGGATGCCCCTGTTTGGAAGCCTAGAGAGGCCATTGTGTGAAGCTGTGAAGTTAAAGCTTGTGTTGCTTTGGAGACCCCAAGATGTTAGAGATGCCAGAGTCATGGTATATACCTGTCAAGGAAAGCTGCTAACAGGGAGAGGAACTATCCCAAGTGAAAGAAGTGTGTTGCAGTCAATAAAACAAAAAGGATTTGGAGATCTGAAGAGAGTTTTGACGTCAGAAGGAGTTTGACATACCATTTTGGGGTTTGCCCAGCTGGTTTTTGATCTCACTTTGGTCCACTGTTTCCTCCCATTTGGAGTGGTAATGTATATCCTGTGGCATTTGTTGTTGGAAATATGTGATCTGCCGTTTCATTTTGATGTTACAGGGGATTACAGTTAAAAGACTGCATGGGTCTCAGAAGGAAGGGACTTTGGACTTTGAAACAAGTTTGAGACTGTGATAGGCTATGGGGACTTATGAAGTTGGACTGAATACAGCTTTGCATTATGATATGGCTACCAGCCTATGAGGGCCAGGGAGTGAATGTGGTTGTTTGAATAGGAATGGCACTCACAGATTCGTGTTTGAATGTTTGGCATATAGGGAGTGACACTATTAGGAGATACTGCCTTGTTGGAGGATGTATGTCACTAAGGGGTGGGCTTTGAGGTCTCAGAAGCTCAAGCCAGTTCTCTTCCTGCTGCCTGCCAAACTGGATGAGACTTCTCAGCTCCTTCTCCAGTACCATGTCTGCCTGCACACTGTGATGCTTCCTGCCATGACAATTGTGGAATATTATTTTAATTAGGCAAAGATATGTTACATTTGTTTGTGCTGAGGAATATTACTTTAACTGAGTAAAAGTGTGTTACATTTGTTTTTGCTGCATTTGCTTATTGATGTAAGGATGTTCATTTAATCATGTAAAGATGTGCTGCATTTGTTTCCCCTTGCCTGCCTAAGGCACCTCATGGGTCTAATAAAAAGCTGAAAAGCTGGGCAGTGGTGGTACTTTATCCCAGCATTCAGGAAGCAGAGGCAGGTAGAGCTCTGTGAGTTTGAGGCCAGCCTGGGCTACAAAGTGAGTTCCAGGAAAGGTGCAAAGCTACACAGAGAAACCTTGTCTTGAAAAACAAAACAAAACAAAAAAAAACAAACAAACTGCCACCCTAAAAAAGAAAAACAGCAAAAAAAAAAAAAAAGAAAGAAAAGAAAAAAGCTGAACAGCCAATAGTTAGATGGGAGAAAGGATAGGAGGGGCTGGTGGGCAGAGAGAACAAATAGGAGGAGAAATCTAGGAGAAGAGAATAACAAGATAAGAAGGGGGGAGAATGAGGGACATGCCCAGGGCAAGAAGCAGGCAGACAGCAGCTATCCAGACACAGAAAAGCAGTGAAAGTAAGATATATAGAAGTGAAAAGGTAATAAGCCCCAAGGCAAAAGGTCAATACAGAGAAACAGGTTAATTTAAGTTAAAAGAGATAACTAGAAATATGCCTAAGCTAGGCCAAGCATTCAAAACTAATAATAAGTCTCCATGTCATGATTTGGGAGCTGGTTGGTGGCCCCAAAGAAAAAGCTTGGAATGAATAATAATGGACTAAACCTCTGAAATTGTAAGCCAGCCTCAATGATGTGTTTGTTTTCCTTTATAAGAGTTGTCATGGTCATGGTGTCTCTTTACAGCAATAGAAACTCTCACTGAGACAGCCAGTGTGTGTGTGTGTGTGTGTGTGTGTTTCTTTTTTTCAATTTATTCTTCTTAACAGTCTTATGCTGCAGCTTTGGATGCCCTGTCTTTTGAGGGGAGACATTTAAAAACAAGAATTTCTCCTGAGGTATTAAAATTCTTTGAAAGAAAGGATAAAAAGTGAAACATTTCCATTGAATAGCAGAAATTATTACAAAAAATAAAGAAATAAAACATAGGGCCATGAAAAAGAAGATCTAGAAACCAGAGCAGGAGCTCAGCAGACACTGGAAAGATGTAGCATAGACCTTGCCTCTATGTAGACCAAGCAGCCCCTGTGTGTTCTGTCCCTTTCTCATTTTATCATCAAAGCTCCCCTTGCTGAGAATTTTAGGTTAGCCAAGGATGGTTAGTTAAATAAGAAATATAGTGTGCTATTTTATTTATTCCTCCCTTTTGTGTATACGAAGGGGGTGGGGTCATCAAAGTAATCTTAGCCATCAGAGAAAATCCTCAGTATTTATGCCTTTGAGCAAATAAGGATATCTTCTTAAATATTATTTCAGGACACAAGACCATTAACTAAAGAAAGCAATCACCACTACAAACCTCTCATAATTGTAGCTTTATTTTAATAAGACACAATGGTGACATCAGAAGTCTGCAGTTTTTATAAGCACTAATAGTTAGATTTAACTTTTGCTTTGTTTGTGTGTGTGTGTGTTTCCTTTGTGAAGAGGTAATAATTGCTTCCTTTCAACTCCTATAGCTCTATTTTTTTCATAACTCTTTTAGACCAAGAGTTAGAAGATCTTATACTTTTAAAGCTATGAATTAAAATTTTATTTGCTAACTAATAGGAAAAACAAAGTGAGAATGCCAAATAAATTCATTATCTATTATAAAGGCAAATGTAAGAAGACTTTAATTAAAAAAAATGGCATGTAGAGTGGGCTGTGATTTTAACCCACATTGTCTGCCTCCTATGGAGTGATCCAGAGTCAAATGTCTATAAGTGGCAAGAAGTTAGGAAGCTCTGTCTGCTTAGGGATATTTGACTCCCCCACCCAAGGCCCTTCACCCCTAATAAGCTAACCTGAAATTCAACGTGAATGAGACAGAGCTGCACATCTGATGCAGTGGGAAAAAAATACTAAGGAAAATTTTAGATTCAAAACACAAGGCAAGTAAGTAGAATTGATAAGCTCTAGCTCTTCAAAATGTCAGAAGATGATAACTTTAAATCAATCCTCAGGGGCTGGGAGAGGATTCAGTTGGTAAAATGTCTATACAAATCCTCGAGTTCTGAACTCAGCATGCATGTAAAAGCCAGGACAGAGAGAAAAACATGTCTATTACCACAGGGCAGGTTTAAAGCAAGGACACCAAATGAGTTTGTTGGCCAGCCAGTGTAGTCAAACAGTGAGATTTGGGTTCAGTGAGAAATTCTCTCTTAAAAAAAAAAAATGAGGGAAAGATCAAGAGAAGACACACTAATCTCAGGCTTCTACATTCATGTGACACTTGTGTATATGTATACAGAATGCATGCAAGTGCCCCCCCCCCCTGCATTCTAGTTTAGAAATCATGAAAATTAATGTTTGGCAAATTTTTCTTGAAAGGAAAGAAATATATAGATGACAGAATTTAAGAAGAAATGCAGAGTAAACTGTCATAATATAACCATGGACTTCCTTAATAGTATTATGACTCTTCAGGTACAGATCATGAGTCAACATGAGCTAGAGATTAGCACCTAAAACCCTTCACTGAATTCAGGTTCAGAGGGCCCCATATTGATTAAATCATTCAATAGAAAACAATCTCTCTTCAGAAGGTGATTTACTACTTGCCTATGTCTGTGAAGACTACAAGTAGGAAATACCAGTCTTGCATGATACATGCATATCAATTACATTTATTTATTTATTTATTTTTTTCAGACAGGCTTTCTCCGTGTCATCTTGGTGCCTGTCCTGGTTCTCGCCCTGTAGTCTAGGTTGACCTCGAACTCACAGAGATCCACTTGGCTCTGCCTCCTGAGTGCTAGGATTAAAGGCCTGTGTCACCACTGCCTGGCTACAAATTACAACTTTTAGCTGAGTAGAAACATTCATACATAAAGAATACATAAAATTATTCCTGGTTTGTTTATGGGCTAAGCTGCTCCTGAAACTACACATAAAACCACCACATGTGAAGCATCTATTTTAAGACCAAAAGGAATGCATAAAGAAAAATCAACTAAAAATGAACTGGAAGTAAAGTGAAGGACTGTCCATATGTGAAACATTTCAGGTATCATCAGGATTAAAACCTGAGAACTTAAAGCACTAACAAAAAATGCAGAATACCTCAAAATTTTATTGAAAACTATCAAAGGAGTCCAGGTAAAGCTATACAAGAAATTAGGTTCCAGTTGAAGATGTAGTTGTTGGAGAAAAAAAATTATAACAGAAAATTTCACAAAGTATGTTTCAATGTATCAAAATTCTTTAAAAAAATATAGAGAAAAGGTATTAGAGATCCTGATGGGTAGATCTGATAGTTATAATAATAGTTTTACAGGAAAAAGAAACTGTGACAAAGTATATATGTGTGTGTATGTGTGTGTATGTGTTTCATATATGAAAGAAATAAACAGTTTATTTGAGTTTAGAATTCAAGAGGGCTAGAATCCTTAATGGTGATATGGAGACAGCAGGCAGCAAGAAATAGATTTTGAGAGCAGAAGCCTGAGGCTTCACATCTTGATCATCAAGCAGGATGCGGAGTGCTCTAGGTGTGATGGGAGGCTTTGAAACCTCCAAGCCTGCAACAGTGATATTCTTCATCTAAGAAGGTCAAGTCTCCAAAACCACCCAAACAGCACCATCAGCTGGGGACTAAGCATTCAATGCTCCAAATTATGGAGGACACTTTGTACAAACCAACACAGAGTCTCTCTCCAATGTCCTGTCTAGCACTGTATACCTCACTGATCTAGGGCTCAGTGTGGTTTGTGTGCATGCCTCTCCCCTTAAAGGACCTTGAACAGCCTGGAGACCAAACTTTGCTTTCCATCCTCAGTGTTCAATGGATTACTTACCAAACTGGGGTCTCCTGAGTCAAAACCAAGTCCTGAATTGGAGGGAGTCGCAGCATGACTGTGGCTGGGACTGTTTTTTGTCAAGCAATCAGACTTGTTATACTCTTATCAGAGACAAAATACAATGGACGTTGCCAGGAAGAATCCAATGGTAGTTGCCAGAATACAATGACGTTTGCAAGCTATATAGGGTACACAAGATTAATGTCTAAGACTAATTGTTATGCCAAACTTCTATTTACTTTGCTAACTTCTAGGGAATGCAGAGAAAACACAGGCAGCCTGAATGCCCCACTGCCTGAGGGAGTGCCTCAGTTTCTCAGGAACTAAAGAGCACATGGTACTCCAGGAGCCACAGACTCTAACCTGAAAAACCTATGATACATGCCTCTCAAGGCATCTAAGCCTGGCCAACTCTGTGATTCCCTACTGTGAAACTTGATTTTTTTTTTATTTCTTTCTTTTAGGTGTGAGATTATAATATAATTACACCATTCCCCCTTCCCTTTCTTCCTTTGAAAATTTACCATATCTACCCTCTTCTCCCCCTTCAAACTCCTGGCTTCTGTTTTCATTAATTGCTCTCTATATACATATATGTCTATGTCTATGTGTGTATATATTCCCAAATTTCACAAATTCAACCTTCTCAGTTTGTGTAATGTTACTTGTATATATGTTTTGGGGCTGATCATTTGGTATTAGACCACCAATACGTGGGCTCTTCCCTAGTGTAGGCTATGTCTTCCACTCTCGCCAATCCCGAGTTACCTGGTGTCGGGTTTAGGTCTTTTGGATTTTCCCCATCCACATTAGCACATCAATTTCTGTTATACTTGTTCAGCTCACAATTAGGCACTCTTGTTGGTGAGACCATATTCGTGTGTCTTCTGACATTGCTAGGAAAGGATCTCACAGCCAAACCCATGATCCCCTGGCTCTTACAGTCTTTCTGCCCCTTCTTCCACATTGCTCTCTGAGCCTTAGGTGTGGGAGCTGTTTTGTAGATGTATCCCTTGGGACTTGGGACAGGGATTCTCAACTGCATTTTGATCATTTGTGGTGTTATATAATGGTCTCCATCTGTTACAAAGAGATGTTTCCTTGCAGTGGGGTAAAAAGGACACTTACCTGCACATATAAGAACAAATAATTAGAGACTAATTAGGACTATGCTGGTTTAGTATAGTGGCAGTTACAAGTTTTCTTCCAAGATCCATGACTTCACTAGTGGGCAGTTTGTTAGGTTTCCTGTACCTGGCATAATTTCCTTCTTATTGGGTTAGAGTGTATTTGGTTACTGTCAGGGCATGCACAACATTACCGCACCCTTCAGGGCACTGTGCCATGCAGGCCATTGTGGTTCATAAGTGTCACAGCTAGATAGGACTGCTAGCTGCTTCCTTCCTTTGAAAGCCTGTGTGGTGCTTTCTGGTACCATGAAAAATTTCATGGAGAAGGCATTCAGGTCAGCTCTACTTTGGGTTCTCTGGGTCCTCTGATTTAACTATGATATGATGCACAGTTTCCACTTGTAATCTTGTCTCTATGGTGTTCTGTGTGCTTCTTATATCTGTATGGACATCTTTCCTTAGTTTGCTGAAGTTTTCTTCTGTGATCTTGTTAAAGATCTGTTTGATACCTTTGACTTGGGATTCTTCTCTCTCATCTATGCCTATATCAAAGATTTGTTGTTTTTTTTTTTTCATGAGTTTCCAGGTTTCCCACATGTTCCTTCACTGTGGTTTTTATTTATGTATTATTATTATCATTATTATTTACATTGATTATTTTTTTGAGAGCCTGTACTTTATCTTAAGTCCTGATACACTGTCTTCGCTTTATTCACTCTACTTACAAGTATTTCCTTTGAGTTTTCTAGTTGAGTTATTAGGTTTCTCAATTCCATCTTCATTTCAGCATGAGTCCTCTTCAATGTTTCTATTTCTTTATTTACTTCCATTTTCAAGTTCTGGATTGCCTTTGTCATTTTATCAGCCTTATGGTTGTGTTTTCTTAGGCATCACTCAGGCATTTTTTCCCCTGAAATACTTTCTCTCTTATTTCACTGAGCTGTTTCTTTGTGTCTTCTTTAAACTCTTTGAATTCTTTCATGGAGTTTGTTTCTTTTCTTTTTCTAAAATTCTATGTTCATTATTCATCTAGGAAATTCTCATTGGCAAATATTTCTACAGGACTAGTAGGTTTTGGAGGGGAGATACTGAGATGATCTTTCATTCTGTGTGTGTTTTGGGGATGAGATCTGAGCATGAGGACTTGCTTTTGTCAGTTTTATGCCTTATAGGGACAAAGCAGGTTATGGTAGAAAAGAGGGTGTGTGGTTGGGCCTGAAGGTTAGAAATGCCTTAGAAGAGCAGACGGGACTGGTCTTGAGTGCAGGGTATATACAATGGTCCAAATCTGAGTGGTGGAGTAGATCTGGCCAGGTGGAGAGTTTGGAGGTAGTGTGGGAGGGGCCTGCATGTCAGAGGTAGTCAGGAAAGTTCATGGTATAAGCCTATAAATTGGTTGTCATGGAGTCATATGTGTGGAGATTAGGCTTGGTCACTGGATGTGGGATCTAGTAGATTGGGGAGGATGCCTGGAAAGGAAGATCAGGCAACCTGACCAGGCTAGATCCTGTACAAAAATGAGCCACTACTTCCTGGGAAATGCTAAGAACTATGAAAGTTCTGTTAAAATTTGTTAAATATACTATTAATATCAATGACAAAGTTCTTTCTTACTATCTATTATTTCAGGCTTCTTTACTGAGGTGAAATTTTGTGCTACAGTATTCTCACATCATGGTACAAAACTACCAGGGTTTATTTATAATATTTTACTAGAAGCCACTGTCAGCTAATAAGAAGCCATTGTTATGCAATTATGTCTCTGTAATCTAAAGAAGTTTCTTAATAAGATTAACACACTTTGTGCTAAATATCAGAATATAAAAGAGGATATCCATTTATGTATTCACTGTTGTCTGTGTTTTTAGAAGATATTTAAGCATCATATCTTATTAGGAAGCATTGGGAGCTATGAGTTTCATGTGAAGATGGTTCTCTCAGATTCCCATGTACAGCAGTAGGAAAATCTACTTGTATTTTTCTGAAGCAGTTTAAAGGCAGAATGTACTTACAGGTGAAATCAACTATCCTCATTTCTGTTGAAATGAGGTGTATTATGGGCTCTTAGGAGTGTGTGTAAATAACAGATTGAAGTTTGATCACAGAGAATTTTCAGTTCCTGGTGGCATTTGTTAAGCTTGACTGAAGCCCCAATGGTAGCATTGCTTTAAGCAGTTAAGCAGAATAAAAAGTAGATAGTGACAGTGTTTTGAATTCCTTTCATAACAAATCACTGTTAACAACAACAACAAAAACTAAACAATCTTAGGGTTGGGTAAACCCTACATAATGTTTGCATACTGTAGATGTGGAGGGGTATGTGATTTCAGTAAATGACATTTCACAGTCCTCATTCCCTGATTCTTGACAGACAGGAGGTCTGGCTTATTTAATCTTACATGAGCATTCACAACATTTCAAAATGTTTCTATTTTTCCCTCAGTGTCAGAAGGAAGAAGCAGAAGGTATAACGGGTATGATATGTTTCATTATAATTGTAAGGATAATATCAAACTGCTAATAAATATATATGCAAACATGTGAACATGAGCAGCCAATGACCAAAAAGCAACTGCAAGTAATAGACACATATCAGGCATGATCTAGCATTGAAGTGAATACAGTTAAAACAGAAATGAAGTATTACTTACCAGGCATACAATTCAAAGTGTGTTATGCTATGCAATGGTACATTGAATCCATAGTATCAATGGAAGAGACACTTTGCAGAGCAATTTGGTACAATTGCAGCTATTAAAAATGTTTATGAGATTTCCTTAAGGGAGCTTCAAGCTGTTTCTATATTGCTAAATAAACACAGGCTATTTGACAACTTGTATGAAATAAAATCCTGGAGAAAAAAGGGAGGCAAAAAGAAAATATAGATGCCAGGGACAAGAAAACTGATCAGCCTGTTCAGAGCATGGGTTGTTGAGAAATTCCTCTCTGGACTGTGACTGGTTAAAGAAGGAAGTTGGAGCTAAAACTATGCTCCTCACATTTTATTGAATTATTATACATACAAAGCAAGTGATACAGATCATAAGTATCCTGTTCTGTCAGTGATCAGAATGGTACTTACAACTTGGACCAAGAACACATTACCAGCATAGAGATCTAGAAGGTGAACTTGACTGATGGTCAGAAGATTCCCTTTGCACCATGGAGGCAGCAGATTATTTTCAGATATTTTTGAACTTCATACAAGAATCACACTTTTTTATATCTGGAAAGATACAAACCCCAAACTTATAATGGAAATATTCATACATGATTTACATGTAGCAACAATTTAAAAAGTTGTTAATTTTATTTGTTATCTTATGAAGATTTTATACATTGTCTTTATTATTTATACATTGCTATGGTTCAAATATTTCAGTCCCTCCAAAGTTAATGTTGAAATAACACTCCAAGTTCAATAGTATTAAGAGTTGGTGATTTTGAAAGAGATTTAAGTCATGGATGATCTGTCCCAATGAATGGGACTAGTGTTCCTTCCAAAGGGAATCAAGAAGTGTGTTGGTCTATCTGTTGGTCTCTGGTTTATTTTGCCAATGCGATACTAAGCAGAACCATGATAAGTGAAACAGACTTTCATCTGACACCAAATATGCTGCAAATGTAGGATATCCATTCTCTAAAATTGTAGGGGATAGTATGGGTTCAATTTTGTGGGAAAGGCCTTAAAAAATCAGAAAGTCCTTAAGGAACTTTCCCAAAGCATATTTAGAAGTGACTAATAGCAAAGAATGCTAATGATCTGATTTTATGAGCTATAATTTTAAAAAAGTCAACAGAGTTTCATTCAATATTTTACTAGAATGCTATGAAAATTTGATAAAGTTTCTCTAAGTTAAAAGTAAACCTGATGCAAATAACACTGCCTTCCTTCTCCTGTGAACAGATTGGTGACTACCCCAGCTGTCATCAGAGGACATTCATCCAGTAACTGATGGAAACAGTAGCAGAGACCCATAGCCAAACATTAGGCAGAGCTTGGAAATCCTGCTGAAGAGAGGGAGGAAGGATTCTAGGAGCCAGAGAGCTTAAGGACATGACAAGAAAACTCAAAGAATCAACTAACCTGGCTCATAGGAACCCACAGAGTCTGAACCAACAACCAGGGAGCCTACATGGGACCTACCTAGGCCCTCTACACATATGTGACAGTTGTGTAGCTTGGACTGCTTGTGGGACTCCTAACAAAGGGAGCAGAGGCTGTCCCTAATGTTTTAGCTGGCTCTTGGGAACCTATTCCTTTTACTGGATTGCCCTGCTCAGCCTTAGTACAAGGGGAGGTGCTGTTAGTTGGTCTTTGGTCTTTTGGCTCTTTGGGGGACCAGCCACCCAGCTCCCAAATAAATCACAAATTGAGGCTTATTAATTATGAATGTTGGGCCCTAGTATGGCTTATTTCTAGCCATCTTTCCTTAATTTAAATGATCCCATCTATCTTTTGCCTCTGGGCTTTTCCTTTCCTATTACTTCTGTAAATCTTACTCTTACTCCCTTGCTTGCTATGTAGCTAGGTGGCTGGCCCCCCTGAGTCGTCCTCCTTCTTCTCTGGCTACTTCATCTCACCCTCCTCCACCTCTTTCTTCTATATATTCTCTCTGACTGCTAGCCCCGCCTATCCTTTCTCCTGCCTTGATATTGGCCCTCTAGTTCTTTATTAACTCATCAGGTGTTTCAGACAGGCAGAGTAACACAGCTTCATATAGTTAAACAAATGCAATAGAAAGTAGCACACACTTTACAATAATATTCTACAACAGGGAGGTGCTTAGTCTTACTGCAACTTGATATGCTATGCTTTGTTAATATCCATGGAAAGCTTCACTTTCTTGAACAGGAAGAGAGGAGAGGTGGAGGGGAGGAGTGGAGGGAAGGTGGGGGAAAGGAACTGGAGGACAGGAGGGAATTGGGATATAAAATAAATAAATAAATTAAAATAAAATAAATAAACTTGTTGCAAAGGAAAATAAAGTCTTTAGAATATGGCCTATGAGGTAGAAATGAAAGAAAAGTATTGAGTCAGTTAATAATATGGTTTGTAAAAAATATGACTTCTGTAAATAATCCAGAAGAAGATAAGTATGCAAAAAGCATTTGTTGAAGTATCTATCATGAAGACTTATAGATGTATTTTTAAATATCTTACAGAAGAATAACACAATATTAATATATTTGTATATTCTTCAGATACATATATCTGTTAATAAATTTTTAAACCATATTTTGTTGAAAATAAATGTATTTAATAAAATTTATTTAATATGCTTACTATATTAGAGACTCAATTTTAAGTCAATTAGTTGATCTATTTACAGGTAAAAAATAAGATACTATCAGAGATAGTATAAAGCACTGTTTTAATACAGTGAGATTACCATAACAACCCAAGGAGGAATTTTTAGTTTCTTTAAATAATTTATGAGGCATTTTAAAAAAAATTTAAAAATGTACTTTAGCTTGTAATGCTAGAGTTTTTAAGAAGCTTATGAGACATAGAAGGAGTTTAATAAAATCACATGGAATGTTATGTTATCACATAGTCATGCTAATAACACAATACACAGATATTGTCATAGTAGATGAAGCAACTTCAATTTCCTCTCCGTTGCTCCTTGTGCTCATATCTAATCACATGAGTGTTTCTTGACAGTAGCATATAGGTCTATAGAATGCAGATTTGTAGAAAACTGTAGAGAACCTTGTGAAAAATGTAGAGGATTGATCAATGAGCATGTCTGTTTTACTATGGAGCTAGCCATTAAGCACTTACTAAATGCTTAATATAGGTCAGGTTTTATTAAAAAACACACACACACACACACACAAAAACATTGTGCTTTGTGTGTCAAGCATATAGAAACCTGAACTGATAAAGAATGAAAATTTATTAATGCCTTTTACATAGCACATTTAATGCAATGTGTTGTGTAAATAATACAATTAAGAATATGAACAATACATTGGGCTAACTATAATGGTCTTCATTTGATGTGCTAAGATCTCTCAGAGGCCAGTGTGCACATTATTATTAATTATGTGTTTAGTTTGCTAAAGTTGAATATATGCTGATTGCAATGGCAACCAGTGAGATTAATATTAACCAGAAAGTTATGTGATGTAGTGTAGATCATTGAGTTTACATAAAATACTTGAGAAAACTTTGCTTAAAGGGATGAAACACTATCTGGGCAGTGACTACAAAACAGCAAAAGCAGTGGAGAAAACTGCTTTTCTGTACATTGGGAGATGTCCTACTGTGATTGTGTAATTATTGTTGGCCTGGTAGGAGGAGTTCTCTCGATCTCTTGATATCTAAAATGTGCCACCAGAATGCTAGCTAATTTCAAAGTCATGCTATAGGGTTGGGGATTTAGCCCTGGGTTTGATCCTCAGCTCCACCAAAAAAACCAAAACCAAAAACAAAAACCAAAACACACACACAAAAAAAAAACCAAATAAAGTCATGCTATAAGCATGAGAGAGATGACTATTGAGTTATTCAACTAGTAGTTTACTGGACACTATGCAAGCCTGCTTGTCTACTGAGGAGCAAACATGACAGTTGTAATTGATGTTTGTAACTCAGGACAGAACTGGTTAAGCTGAATTCAGGAACTTTCTCAAAGAGGGGGAGAGAGAAACAGAGTGGAAAACAGAGTTAAAATAAAATCTAACAAAAAACACAGCAATGAATAAAACTAATTTCCTTCTTTAGATGAAAGCCTCTTCCCTGATGTTTACTGAATTCTACCACTGCTTTTCTCTTCTGGTTACTGGAAAAGTCATCTGTGTCCTATAATCTGGGAAACTTTGTCTCTGAAAATTTTACTACCCCCACCCCAATGAGCTCACCAAGTCCTGATGGGCAAGACCACAGTGTAAGCTTCTGAAATGTAGAGGCAGCTTGTGAATGGGAATGTAGTCAGAGCTTATGAGTAAATCATATATATTCGTATATGAACCATATATTCAATACGTATTTATAGACATATACTGTTTAATACATACACAGATGCACAGCTGATGTGGTATTCTACAACTCTTCACAATATTGTTTTCTCTCATCCGTGTGGTTTTGAGTTTTTTTATACTTTCTTTTGAGATAGTGACTTACCACATAATCCAGGCACAAAGATTTTATTTTGCCTATGTACTTTCCTGTTTGAAATTATGAACGTGTATTTTAAGTGAAGTTGGCTGCCTAGACTAAAACTGTATTTATGGACTTTTTGTTGAAGTCTAACTAGCCATATTACTCTGGAGGTATCCTGCCTCTGCAGTTATGCTTACTCCACATTTATGTGGGTGCCGGGGATTGAACACAGGTACTCATACTTGCATGACAAGGGCTTTATCCACCTATCCCCTTCCCTACCCCCCAAGACAGAATTAAATAAACTCTGTCCAATATATAAACCAAATAATTAGCACCCAAATCAAACCATGAATGTTTCGTCCACCTAAAAAAATCCCCTCATGATAGTTTACATCAGACAGCTCATCATCCTTGCCTATTGTTCTATTACTATGAATTAATGTGACCCATTCTTCAAATTAATAGAAATTATTTTTAATATCATGATGTATTTAGTAATACACATAGAAACAACCTATTTTGTAAATGAATATTATATTGTATTCATCAATTCCTATGATAATTTACCAAGCCATTGTAGTTTGAGTTTCCTGCCTGGCCCAGTCAGGACAAATCTCTCTCACCCACCAGTCCCACAGTCTCTCAGACCCAACCAAGAAAGCACACAGAAATTTACATAGTTTAGAAACTGTATGGCCGTGGCAGGCTTCTTGCTATCTGCTTCTTCTATCTTAAATTAACCCATTTCTGTTAGTCTATACTTTGCCACATGGCTTGTGGCTTACCAGTGTCTTTACATGTTGCTTTTCATGGCGGCGGCTGGCGGTGTTTCTCTCCAGTCTCCTACTTCCCAGAATTCTCTTCTCTCTTATCCCGCCTATACTTCCTGCCTAGCCACTGGCCAAACAGCATTTTATTTGTACAGAGCGATATCCACAGCACTTCCCCTTTTCTTTTTTTTTTTAAGGAAGGTTTTAACTTTTACATAGTAAAATTACATATAACAAAACAATTATCTAGCAAGAATTACAGTTACAATATTAAAGAAGATATCCTATCTTATATTTGTAAGTCTAAGGTTTTATATCTAACTTATCTTGTATCATAACTGAGGAAATTATAACTATCTAGTCTTCAACCACATCAAAGACCTCAGAAGGATATAATATTGCCTGAGAACCGGAAGAAGGATGCAAGCATTTTTCGGGAGTCTTGTAAGAGTAGACAGAGACAGCTGGCAGCCTGGACAGTCACCTAATGTTCCTTTGTAAAGTTGGGGCATTTGTCTTTAGCCCACAGGGCTAGAGTCTCTCGATCACTTCTCTCAGTGACCTGTAGAATGTCTGGCAGTTTCCTCTGCGAAGCAGGAACCTGAAGGACCATTTTGTCAAGCAAAGTTTAGTGGTCACCTTTCTATGGGTCCTGCATGTCCAGTCGATCAAGCAGTCCAGGCAAGAACAGTTTCTAGCCCAAATGGCTTTTTTGTCAAGGTGAAGATAAGATATGAAATGTTTTCAATGCCCATCTTCCTCTCTGAAGCAAATCGGTGCTGCCAGGAGCAGACATGTCTCATTGTCCAGAAAGTCTAAATTTTAAAAATATTTTAAATGCCATATTCTGAAGGTCTTTGAAGTATTTGAAGATTACCTATCTATCTGAAATATCTCTATGTATACCTAGAAGACTTAACTAACATGGCTATGAGTATGATTATCACAGATGATTAATTATTAATCTATTTTTAATTATCCATTACAATTTTAAATGAGCTATACAAACACAATACCTTAAACAGGAGTAGAAATATACACACAGTATAACTTTAAGTTTGTATCAATAAACTAAAATCTAAACCAATGTAAAACATCTTAAACAAGTTGTTGCTCTTTAGAAGTAAGTTCCTTAATCTACCCTTTCATCCTATTATATCTGTATCATATCCCCTTTTCTTCTTTAGAAAGAGATCTCATTTATAATCAACCCAATTTAAATAAAAATATTTGTTTCTCTCTGTCCCACACCAGAGGGCTCTTCTGATTTGGGACACAAGAATCTCTTAACCTTTTCTTTTAGCAATATGTCTGGGTTTAGAGAAGGAGTGAGCCAATTCCATCTCCAAAGCCAGCTTGATAATTTTGGGAATGTGGGCGTAGTTTCTCTTACTACTTCCTGCTGGAGGGGGGCGCTGTATCTTATGGGGATACAAAGAAAATTTTAGGATTATAGAGTAGTCTATTAGGGTGAACCTCTGAGCCAGTTGCCTTGAAACCATTCTGGATGTCAGATCATCTGGGCCATGGTGTCATCGGAGACCTTTCAGGTGGTCTTGGCTGATCAAACCTGATATATCTTAATCTGGAACAAATCCACAGCCTCTGGATTTCTGTGGAAACAAAAGCAGAGACTCCTTTCCAAAGCAACATATCCTTATATCCAAATTTTGAAGTCAAGGTACCTTTAAAATTTACATATGTGTTTAACTCAACAGCTTTTACGATCAAATCTTTTTCTGTAGTTAAAAATCCCAAAGACAACATAAACCAGATTCTCTGTGTAATATCCATCTTTGTAAGACTGAAACGCTGCTGTGGCTGCTGACTCCACCCACCTCTGCTTCCCAACATGGCGGCGGTACAGTTTACTGCCAGCTCTGGGTCTGGAGCCATGTGTACCATCAACTATCAGAAGCAGTTCTATCAAAGCAGTACATAGCACAGAAACTTTTTTTTTTTTTTTTTAAACTACCAAAGGCTAAATCCACCACGCAGCAGAGTAAAGTGCCGCTTGTAGATTCCTCATTCCCGCCGCAGTACAGGTCAGACGCACACGCCAGGAACCCGCCAGAGTAGCTCAAACTGGCAGGCTGCCGCTAACTTGAGAGAGACAACTAGGAAGCTGTTTTTAGCTCCGTTTAGAATCTTTTTTCTCAGGTTTTAGGTGGAAACTCTTGCCCCACGTTGGGCGCCATTTGTAGTTTGAGTTTCCTGCCTGGCCCAGTCAGGACAAATCTCTCTTACCCACCAGTCCCACAGTCTCTCAGACCCAACCAAGAAAGCACACAGAAATTTACATAGTTTAGAAACTGTATGGCCGTGGCAGGCTTCTTGCTATCTGCTTCTTCTATCTTAAATTAACCCATTTCTGTTAGTCTATACTTTGCCACATGGCTTGTGGCTTACCAGTGTCTTTACATGTTGCTTTTCATGGCGGCGGCTGGCGGTGTTTCTCTCCAGTCTCCTACTTCCCAGAATTCTCTTCTCTCTTATCCCGCCTATACTTCCTGCCTAGCCACTGGCCAAACAGCATTTTATTTGTACAGAGCGATATCCACAGCAAGCCATAGTGGTCTGGGATGCACTTTGTAAGGATATCTTTTATCTGGTTTGGCTAAGTTGTAACTCACAGCCCAGAGTGTGGTCTGTCTTGGTGAGTGTCCCTATGTGTTTGAGAACAAAGTATGTTCCCCTGTTGTCAGATGGACTATTCCGCACTGCTGAGTAAGCCAAGTGGGTTGACTTGCTGTGCAAATCATCTAAATCATACCTATTTTCCACCAGCTCTATCTGTCAATTACTGAAAAAAAAAGTGTGAAAGTCTCCAATTAAGAGGGAAATGGTCTATTTCTTTTGCCTTTTCCAGACTTTACCTCATGCAGTTTGGCAACCTGTCAGACACATACAAATTTAGTACTACCCTATTATATCTTCATGGACAATTGACTCCTTTATTATTTTTATATAAAGCTCCTCTTTTGGTTGGATTATAATCTATATTTTTCCTATTTTTAATGTTATATATTTACTTCTCTCTCTTCTCTCTCTCTCTCTCTCTCTCTCTCTCTCTCTCTCTCTCTCTCTCTGTGTGTGTGTGTGTGTGTGTGTGTGTGTGTGTCTGTCTGTCTGTCTGTCTGTCTGTCTGTGTGCACAATGTGCATAATGAGGTTAGAGGACAATCCAAGGTATTATGAGTCTCAGGGATTGAACTCAGGTCTTCAGGCTTTGCAGCAGTCACTTTTACCTGCTGGGCCATCTCTCCAGCTGGGGTAATCCTTGCATTGAGGTCTGTTTTGTTAGAAATTAATATATCTAACTTCACTTTCTTTTGATGAATGAATTTTACTTTTAGTCTATATTTTGTATTTAACAGATTCTATTATATAGTGCGTTAAACAGTATTTTACATCCACTCTATCTCTACTAGTGAATTCATATTTCATGATCATTGATACAATTCCAGTATCATGATTATCATTGTTTTCCATTTGTTGGACTTGGCATTTGTTTCTTTTTCTTTTTCTTTTTTCAGCTTCTGATGGGTTTACATGGGTCCTTGAGACAGCTCCACTTTCTCTCCTTTGCTCAGAACAATATTTGTTGTTGTTGTTGCTGTTATACAGTGACTTCACTAGAGTTTTCACTGTTCATTTGAAACCAAGGCAACTTCCAGACAACAATGCGCAATGCAGGTAATTTACAGCTTCCCAGTTTCCTAGTCGCTCAGCTCACTCATTGATAAGCTAATATAACTCTATTACTAGGAGGTGCTACTAAGACTGCAGAGTCAGGGCCGGAGTGACAGCTCAGCTGTGAAGGGCACTTGAGGCTCTGGCACTGCACCCACATTAGATGGCTTATAACTCCCTGAAACTCCAGTTCCAGTGGATCTGATAGCCTCTTCTGGTCTCTGTGGGGACCAGTCGTACATGTAGTACAGATATGTACATGGAGGCACACACACACACACACACACACATGCACATAAGAATGAATGTTTACTCCAACCCATCTTTAGCTTTCATCCAATAACTGTAATTACTTTTTAAAGTCCTTACCACCTAATGTGTCTAAGTCTTCTATCCCAATTAATGTGGCAATTTCTTTAATTTTCTATATTTTCTTGTCCTTTCAGATTTGGAGATACAATTTGATATGTAACCTAAGTTCCCTCACAGGTCTAAGAAAAATGGTTTGATTTCAGTGTGGTTAGCTTCTTTGATATGTCTATAGTAGAAGCATTTTACATATGGCAACTCAAACAAGAAGTTTATAATTGGTACTTGAGTGAAATAGCTAGCAAACCCTTGCACTCCTTTTGGGAGGGGTATTTATGTCTTTATTTATCTAAAGTGAATATATAAGATTGGAGAGTTTTTTATAAGTCTTGTTGAAAATTAATTTTATGATACATTTGTATACTACACAATCTTGCAAAATTTTCAGTTATTGTGCCATGCCTCTTCCACTAATAGAGGATGAGACTTCTGGGTCTTTTATATACTCACCAATCATTGGGACACTTAGCCATCTTAATTTTAGGAATCCACTTCCTTGTTTCTTTCTATCCATATCTTTTACATTATATCAGAAGTCAGAAATGTATCATTCAGAATAGGGATAATATTTCCTAATTTGAAAATAACAAGAATTGTATATATCATGGGGGTAGTCAGACAAAAATGGTTACTTCAACAAAGAACAAAACTTGGAAAGTTTGAGGTTCATAATTACAGATGAAGATTCAAGGTGTAGTATGGAAATTAGGACTGGAAATCAAATTGGAATCAGTGCTCATGTGGATGCCAGTGTGGAGGAATGATCACAGTTCTAGGTCATTCTGCACTGTGGAACTCTGCTGGTAGCAATGTGACAGATGACCAGCCCAGAGGCTGTATTAGGTAATACTCACATCTAAATGTGGGCAAATGCCTCCTTCTAGTAACTTAGACAATGAGTTAGATGCCACTGTTGGACTAAATGAAAGACTAATAAAATGAGCAGGTGTTACACATTTTTATTCAAATTGTTGTCCACAAAATAACAATAACGTCCTTCCCACATAACAGGTATTATCAGTTAGCAACTGAAATAAGAAAATAAACATATTTATGAATTATTTCATTATTTTTATATTTAAGTTTATATCTTCTCTAAAAATATATAAAATCTCATTGATTACTACAAAAGGTGAATTCATATTTAAGACGAAAGGAAAAGGCACAAACTGTTGTCTGTTGTGTAATATTTAACCATGTAAAGATGTGTTAGATTTGTTTATGTTGTAGAATATTACTTCAACTGTGTAAAGGTGTGTTACATTTGTTTCTGCTGCATTTGTTTAATGATGTAAGGATGTGTTACATTTGTTTCTGCTGCATTTTGTTAAATTATAAGAGATGTATTGCTGTTTCATCTTGCCTGCCAAAGACAACTGATTGGTCTAATAAAGAGCTGAACATCCAGTAGCGAGGTAGAGAATGGATAGGCAGGGCTGGCAGGCAGAGAAAATAAATAGGAGGAGAAATCTAGGCTGGAAAAGGAAGAAGAAAGAGAAGAGAATGAGGGAGAAAGAGAGGGATACCCCCAGGGCAAGAAGCTAGGCAGCCTCCAGCCAGCCAGACAGGAGAAGCAGTAAAAGTATATATAGAAGGAAAGAAAAGTAAAAAGTCTCGAAGCAAAAGGTAGATAAAGAGAAACAGGTTAATAATGTAAGTTAAAAGAGCTAGCCAAAAGTGAGCCTAAGCTAGGCTAAGCATTTAGAACTAAGAAATCTCTTATAATTTGGGAGGTAGTTGGTGGCTCAAAATAAAAAGTCTGGTACAGTTGTCAAATTATTTATCACATTTAACATTAAGATTATAATGAGTGCTTTATAATTCTTTTCCTATTCTTCTTTTCTTTTGAATTTTTCTTTGAAGGAATAAAAGACAAGCTTTCTTCAGAAGCAAAATATGAGTGACTATAGCCCAGGAGCATAGATTTAGGTCATGCCAAATAAACGTTCTAATGTTGAAGCAGAATCACAGAGTTTTTGTGGTAACAGAACAAAGAAAGTTATAAATCAAAGCATTTAAAATTACGGTGGTAAGAGCATTATTCTAGATATTTTTCCCCCAAGATCATTCTTGGTTATGTATCTACTTCAAGATAGGATAGATGCACACGTGCACACACACACACACACACACACACACACACACACACACACACACACACACACACACACACACACACACACACACACACACACGATGAATGACTGGGATCCAAACACCAGGGAAATGCTGACTGAGGAATAGCCCAGGGATGATTCCAAAGCAGAGTGGCGAAGCGCATAAAAGGCAACAAGGAATCAGCATATTAGGTCTGGATCCAGGAAAGCACATGTGTGGACTATAAGCACAGACTATGAACAGAGGGAAAGGACACAGAATGGGAACTTGAACAAGTACGCTTGACCTTTCACGCCCTTCCAGAGTATTTTCTGACCCGTTAAGGCACAGCTTATGGTTTCCTCTATTACCCTAACAAATATATAAAAGTAATAGATAAAATAAATAAAGTAGATAAGTAGATAAAAAGAGAAAAGTCAATTTTGTGATCTCTATGAACTTATGAAAGAGACTGTTTTGTTTTATACACCTAGGTCTTACCTTCTCCACACAATAGTGAATTCTTCAAGCAGCTTTTGTCTCTTTTGATACAATGCTGACTTTCAGTAACTTTAGTTATTTCTACTTTTATTGAAAACAGTTTTTTTTCCTCTCATAAAATATATCCTGATTATGGATTTTCCTCCTACTTTCTCCCACATCCCCAACTAGATTCTTCCCCTTTCTGTTTCTCAATAGAAAATAAGCAGGATTCTAAGGGGGTAATTATAAAATATAACAAGATAAAACAAAAACTAACACATCTGTGGGAGTATGAAATGCCCTTTGGGTTTGTGACCAAGAGTGGTATAGTTGTGTTTTGAAGTAGATTGGTTCCCATCTTCCTGAGGAACTGCCATACAGCTTTCCATAACTGCTGTACAAGTTTGCATCCCCACCAGCAACTGATGAGAGTGTTCTCCTTACTCCACATCCTTGCCAGATTAGCTGTCATTTGTTTTATTGATTTTAGCTAATCTGACAGGCATGAGATGAAGTTTCAAAGTACTTTTGATTTGCATTTCCCTGGTGACTAAGGATGTTGAACATTTTTGAAGTGTTTCTCAGTCATTTGATTTTTGTCTTTTGAGAATTCACTGCTTAGATCTGCACCCCATATTTAATTGGGCTATTTATTTTCTTGATATCAAGTTTTTAAAAATTCTTCATGTATTTAGGATATTAAGCCTCTATGAGTGTGTAGATTTTTTCCCTTTCCTATTTTGTTGACTGTTGCTTTGTCTGAATGACTGTGTCCTTTGTCATGCAAAAGGTTTTCAAAGTCATGAGGAACCATTTATTGTTGATCTTAGTGCCTATGTTATTGGTTTTCTGTACAAAAAGTCTTTTGAGCTAGTAAGGTCAAGGCTATTCCCTACTTTGTCTTGTACTATGTTAAATACATCTGCTTTTATGTTGAAATCTTAGAGTTGAGTTGAGTTTTCTGAAAGTGATAAATAAGGACCCATTTGCCTTCTACATGCAACCATTCAGCTTGACCAGCACCATTTTTTGAAGATGTTGCTTCCCCCCACAGCCCCCCAGTATGTATTTCAAGCTTCTTTGTCAAAAATCAGGCTTCTATAGGTGTGTGGGTTTATGTCTGGGTTTTCAGTTTCATTCCTTTGATCAACATGTCTGTTTTTATGCCAATATTATGCTGTTTTTATTACTGTAGCTATCTATAGTTCGAAATTGGAATGGCGATACCTCCAGCAGTTCTTTTATTATTCAGGATTGTTTTAGCAGTCCTGGGTTTTTGTCTTTCCATATGTCCTTTTAAGATCTGTGACGAATTGTACCGGAATTCTGATGGAGATTGCACTGAATCGGTAGATTGCTTTTGGAAGGATAGTCATTTTTACTATACTAATCACACTGATCCATGAGTGTGAGAGATCTTTCCAATCTTCTGATATAGTCTTTTATTTACTTTTTCAATGTCTTAAAGTTTTTAACCATACAAGTGATTCGCTTGCTAGGTTAGAGTTTACCCAATATATTTCACATTTTTTGAGGCTATTGTGAAAAGTGTCACTTCACTGATTTCTCTCTCAGTCCATTTGTTACTTGTGTATAGGTAGGCTATTGATATATGTGTATTAATTTTGTATCTTGCTACTTTGCTGAAAGTGTTTATCAGCTGTGGAAGTTTCCTGGTGGATTTTTTAGGGTTATCTATGTATACTATCATATCATCTGCAAATAAAGCTATTTTAATGTATTCCCTCCCTATTTGTATACTCTTGATCTCATTCAGTTATCCTAGTGACCTAGATAAGAATTAAAATACTATATTGAATAGTTATGGAGAGACAACCTTTTCTTGTTCCTGATTTTAGTGAAAATGCTTGAATTCTTCTCCCTTTAGGTTTATGTTGGCTGAGGGCTTGTTGTGAATCACCTCTATTATTTCGAGGTATGACCCTTGTATCCCTAGTCTCTCTAGGGTTTTATTATGTAGGGTATTGGATTTGTCAAATGCCTTTTCTTCATTGAATGAGATGATCATGTGGGGTTTGTCTTTTAGTTTGTTTATTTGGTAGATTAGACTTATCAATTTATGTATGTTGAACTGTCCTTGTATCTCTGGGATAAAGTCTACTTGATTATGGTAGATAATATTTTTGATGTGTCCTTAGATTCAGTTTATAACTATTTCACTGAGAATTTTTGCTTCCATGTTTATAAAGTAAAATGGTCTGTAATTCTCTTTCTTTGTTGTGTCTGTATGTGGTTTTGGTACCAGGGTATCTGTGGCCCCATTAAAAGAAATGAGCAATGTTCTTTGTGTTTCTATTTTTGTGGAATAATTCTAAGAATATTGGCATTAATTCTGCTATTAATTTTTTTACATAATTCTGTACTAAAACCATCTTGCCTTGGGCTTATTATTTTTCTGCTTTTCTTTAATATGGGGGGAGGGAGGGTCGGACAGACTACCGCACCCAGGCATCCCGCAAAGTAGGCAGGTCGCCTTAGGGGGCAATCTTTACCAGCTCAAAATTTCTTCTCACATTAGCAGTGAGGACTCAGGCGTCACCCCAAATCATTATTTTCCTTACTCTTAAGTTTAAGGCATTGGGCTTATTTTTATTGGGAGAATTTAATGACTGCTTCTATTTCTATAAGGGTTATATGTCATTAACTTATCTGTTCTCGACTTAACTTTGGTATGTTATATATATTGAGGAAATTAGCCATTTCTTTTAGATTTTCCAGTTGGGTTGAGTATAGGTTTTTAGGTATATCTTTATGATCCTCTAAAATTTCCTCAGTGTCTGTTGTTATGACCACCTTTTCATCTCCAATTCTCTTAATTTGGATCTTCTCTCCATGCTTTTTATTCAGTTTTGTTAAGCGTTTGTTGCTCTTACTAATTTTCTCAAAGAACCAACTATTTGTTTCATTAACTCTTTTTATTTTTTACCTGTGTTTTCTTCTATTTTATTAATCTCATCTTGGAGTTTAATTATATCTTGCAGTCTACTCCTTTTCAGTGTGGTTTCTTCTTTTTTCCCCCTCGAGCTTTCATGCATGCTGTTAAGTATGAGATCTCTCCAGTATTTTTATGGAGGCACTTGGTGCTGTGAACTTGACTCTTAGAACTGCCATCATTCTATCCCATAAGTTTGGGTGTGTTGTGGTTTTATTTTCATTTATTTCTAGAACATCCTTTATTTTTTCTTAATTTCTGTCTTGATCCGTTTTTCACTCTGTAGTGAGTTGTTCAGTTTCCATGAGTTTGTAGGCTTTCTGTTTCTGTTGCTGTTGACATCCAGGTTTAATCCATGGTTGTCATTTCAGATGCATATTGTTGCTTCATTGTTTTTATATATGTTTAGACTTGTTTTGTGCCCGAGTACATGGTAAATTTTGAAGAAAGTTCCATGAGGTGCTAAAAGAAGGTATTTTCTTTTGTGTTTGAGTGAAATGTTCTATAAATATCTGTCAGGTCCATTTGGATTATGATATTAAGTTTAGTTCCTGCATTTCTGTGTTTAGTTTTTGTCTGGATGACCTGTCTATTGGCAAGATTAGGGTATTGAAATCACCCACCTGCAGTGTTTGAAAGTCAATATGTTATTTAAGCTGCAGTAGTATTTCTCTCGTTGACTTGGGTGGCCTTGGATTTAGTGCATAGACATTTAGAATTGCAATATCTTCTTTGTAGATTTTCCTTTTCTTGAGTATTTAGCGTCCTTTCTTATCTCTTCTGATTAGCTCTAGTTTGAAGTCTATTTTGTCAGATAGGAAAGTAGCTATACTAGCTTGCTTCCTGGGTCCATTTGCTTAGAATATATTTGTACATTCTTTTACCCTGTTGTGATGTCTATCTTCAATATAAAGATGTGTTTGTTGGATGCAGAAGGAAGATGGATTCTGATTTCATATCCCTTCAGTTAGTCTGTGTCTTCTTGTGGGAAATTGAGACCACTGAGTGTTGAGAGTTATCAGTGATCAGTGTTTATTGATTCCAGTTATTTACCTGTGATGGTGTGAATATTTTTCACCATCTTTTGATTTGCTGGTCTGAAATTATTTATTTATTGTTTTTTTTCTTGGGCATAGTTAAACTTTTTAGGTTGAAGTTTTCCTTCTAGTGACTTCTGTAGAGCTGGATTTGTAAATATAAACTGTCTAAATTTCATTTTATCATGGAATATTTTTCTTTCTACATCTATAGTGATTCAAAGTTTTGCTAGGTATAGTAGTCTGGGCTGCTATATGTGGCATCTCAGCATTTGTAAAGCATCTGTTCAGGCCCTTCTGGCTTTTAGAATTTTTGTTGAATAGCTGGTTGTTATTCTAATAGATCAGTCTTTCTAAGTCATTTTTCCTTTCCTTTCGTAGTCTTTTATTTTGTACAGTTAGTGTTTTAATTATTATGTGACCTGGAGAATTTATTTTCTGATCTAATCTATTTAGAGTTCTTTATGTTTCTTGTACCTTGATAGATACCTCCCTCTTTAGATTAAGAAATCTTTTCTATGATTTTGTTAAAATATTTTCAGTGTTCTTGACCTGTGTTTCCTTCACCTTCCCCTATTCCTATTATTTGTAGATTTTGTCTTTTCATCCTTCCCCAGATTGCCTGGATGCTTTTCAGAGTCATCATTTTCTTTGGCTGAGGGATCTGTTTCTTCCATCTTATCTTTAGTGGTGAGGTTATCTCTTCCATTTCTTGTAGTCTCTTGTTGAGGCTTACCTCTGAGGTTCCTCTTCAAGTTTCTATTTTTTTTTCCTGATAGACAGCCATGATATTTACTAATTACAGATTCATTAAAATATTTGTTGTATGTTTACTATGTGCAACACACTATGTTCAAATCAGGGACTAAAATGAATCCTCTAGCTCTAATCTAGAGGGAGAAATATATAAGGAAAATTAAATGTCTATAGCAAATAATACTTTAGATCAAAACTCAGAGTGGTGGCGGCAGCATTGGGAAAGTGGACCTGAAGTAAGAACCTGAAGTAAACAAAGGAAAAAAGCCTGGGGACTTCTCAAGATCATGCCAGGCAAAAACAATGCAGGTGTGCTGCTTGCAATCCTGATGCATTTGAAGATGGCAAATAGACATCTGTCCAAAATGATAAATCATAAAAGAGTTGAACATTTTAGTAAAAGTAACAAATACATGTTCATGTATAGTGAGTGCATGAAGTAAACTATGCATAGAAAACCCTAACAAGGAACAAATGTCTAAATGGAGATTAAGAATGATTTAAAACACATTCGTATGTAAGTGTAGGTATGTGTTCTTCCAGGTGCAGGTGTACATGTGTGTGGATGAGTGATGAGTGTGAAGAACAGGGGACAATTAGGTCTTTGGTATCATTCTTCAGGAGACATTCATCCTCCCCATGCCCATCCACTTTTTTTTGAGACAGTGCTGTTTTTTTACTTGCCTAGAACTCAAGTAGACTAGACTGGCAGGCTATCAATCCTCTTGCTTTATATCCTCAGCTGAGGGACTGAAAGGCCAGCTTCCTCACCCAGCTGTTTTTTTATAGCTCTTAAACATCTGATCTCTCTCTTCAGCCCCAATCATTTTTCTTTAAATTTCACCTTTTTTGTAATTTGTAATTTCAGTATTCTTCACCAATCATTATTTCTTTTTACACTAGAGCGTATATTTTAGAATTCATTGAACAGGCATGGGTTGAGTAGCTGGAAGAACTGTATTACCATAAAATATAAAATTAAAGTATGTATTTGATATTAAACAGCAAATTTTCCATGTGTAATTGTACCAATGTCTCAGTATAATTAAAAAAAAATCTCAGTATAATTAAGCAGTATCTCATCTGTGTGCTGTGGGATGGTATTTCTGTATGCTGTGAAATATGTTACTACTATTGGTTAACAAACAAGTTGCTTTGGCCTATGTCAAGACAGGAGACAGGTGGGAAACCCAAGAGAGATACAGGGAGAGAGCAGAGTCAAAGGAGATGCTGCAAGCGCTGTCTGAGAAGCAAGATGTAATGGAACTCAGGTAAAGCCATAAGACATGTAACAATACATAGATTCATAGAAATTGGTTAACTAGAGATGAATGGGCTAGTCTGTAATAAGCCTAGGCCATAGGCCAAATAGCTTGTAATTAAAATAAGCCTCTGTGTATTTATTTGGGACCAAATAGCTACAGGACACAGGAAAACTTCCATCTACATCTGTGCACATTTTCATACTTTTCCTTGAGTTGCACAGACATATATATAACCTGAACTGTGGTGAAAACCTCAGTCTCATATATAAGTTCATTTATAACTTCACAGCAACTCCGGATTCTAGGTTGTCTTCACATCCCTTATTAATTGAGTGAAATATTGAAAAGGGCAGAGTTTAACACTTAGCAGATGGGACTCTTCAGTCCCTGAAATGGGATTAGAGTCTCTTCTCTGCCAGAGAGTGACAGAGGGATATCTGTCATGCACCTCCAGGGCAGAGGATACATGCACAGCAATCATACCGGGACAAGTGTATGTAAAGACAACCCTCCAGTTCTCCCAACTATGTCAGTCAGTGACACAAAGCTTCAAACTAGGATTTGTTCCTGATCCTTTCCCTCAGTGTGGCTCCCAGTTCTTGGGAGAAACATTGACCTGTGGGTTGTCAGATGACACACTGGCATTCTCATTAGGCTGGTATGCATCTACATGGGCTAACAGGATTGTAAGTGTTTAAATTTGGTTTCTTTCTCCTCATCACACTCTATTTCAGGAACACTAATGAGAATATATTCAGTAAAGAAAAATGTGTGTGGTCAGAATTTTCTCTGTATTGGACACCTTCAGGAAGACAGATGGGACATGCCAGTATGTTTGGCATATAGAAAAGGGGGACCTGCAAATCACATCTACTTCAAGTTCCATGAAACTTAGTTTCTCCCTTGCATCTGACATGCCCAAGCCTCTTTACATTGTCAATCGTTGGGTCATGGGAGGAACATCCATTCACTGTCTGTTAGCCAATCGCTCTAGTAATTTTGTTCATTGCTTTCTTTCTGTCTTCCCTTGGACAAGTGAATAGTTAGTATTCAACTCCCAATGCCAAATCTCTGTGCTTCTATATTCCCAACCAAACTGTCATGGTCAAGTTCCTTATTTCTCTTGCCTGCATTAATCTGAAGTGCTCTTAAGTGGTCCTCTGAAGGGCATTTTAGTCTCCCATCAACAGTGTATGAGCCAAAGTGATCTTTCTAAATTAAATATATATATATATATATATATATAAATATATAAAATACTCTTAAGGCCCCCATTATTTTTAGGTGAAATCTAGAGCCCAAGAAATCATCTATATTCCACATCATCTTCCATTGTCTAGATCGTTCAGCACCTATACCTTAGGGGCAACAAACACATCCTGCTGATTTATGTGCAATCTTCTCACTGTAATTACAATCATTCCTTAGGGCTAAAACTCTGCATCAGTTCTGAGCCAAGAAATCTCTTTTTGCCACCACAGACCAGGTTGGATGTTTTTCCTGAATGTTCCTAACCACATAGTTCTGAGAATCATTATGATACTGATCTTACCATATTCTAGATGCCTATTTTAATTATGTGTATTTTCTAGTCTATTGTACTCTTTAGGAAGATGTTAGTGAGCCTATTCATAAGAATTAGCAGACAGCTTATTACAAAGACCTATTTCTGAGCTTCATTTTGAGCTTAATGAAGCAAAACTGGCTGAAAGCTAAATAAAATTCACCTTGACAAACAATATAAGTTATTCTAAAGTCTGCTTGAATTTAAAATAATTAGCTAATGGTGGCTGGCTTCCAATAAAGAAATAAAAACTTATTTATAACCAAGTAAGTGATATACTTTATTAGAAATAATTTTTATGAGATTGTCATCCTCTATAGTTGACTTGCATCATCCAGAACTATATAGGAAACAGAAGCATGGAGATATATGTATGAATGGAGATTGAACCAGTATTCAATACTGGTTGCGAGTATTCAAACAAGGATTAAGGCAGTTTGGTATTTCAATATATTAGATGGAGCCAAATCACTGATAATGATAATAATGAATGATGTCTTTTCATAAATAAGAACATGTTATTATAGTAGAGAAAGTATAAAATGCAGGATATATAAAAATAAGTAGATAAAGGTGGTCTTGAAAATGTATATTTTAAAATATTAAAGTCAGTATAACTTAAATCACAAAGTTGAACACTAACTTGATAAAATTTTTACTGTGAATTATTTTGTCAACCATGGAAAGAACTCCATTATCATGAGAGTTATTGGTCCAAGGGTTTTAAAGAATTTTTTTAAAGCATGCATGAATATGGGAAGGTTTCAATAATGTACATAGCATGTGATCTAATAATTTAAACTTGGAGGATTTAAGAAATATTTCAAGATGTATAGACTTCAGATACAGACTTGTTCATTACCAAGTTATTTCCTAAAAGAAAATATAAAGTAGCCCAAAGCACACAAATGGGAGATTTTTTAAATGAAATCTAATACAATCAGGTATTATCTACAGTGCCCTTCTATCAAAAGTTGTTTCAGGTGAAATAAAAGTTATAGTGCAAACCTGGGTGATGAAATAAAGCCTTGTTCCACTTGCCTTCCATCTTTCTGAGCCATGGTGCAAGTGTAGAAGTGTAGACAATCTACTGTGTAGAGTTGCTACTGTAAAACAACTGACTGAGGAGAAAGAACCTTGAGGAACATGTGCTCAGTATTAAACTGAAGCAATAAGAAATTTATAATCTTGAAAAACTATTCACCATAATAAATGAAAGGCCAAGTTTTGGAAGAAATTCACATGAGAATGCCTGTTTTCTTTTTTATATGTCTGCCTCTGTATCTTTTTTCTCTCTCCCTCTATTCTCAAACCCCCCTCCTCTTTCTTTCTCATATTTGTCAATATTTTAGCAGTAGTTGGATTTATATTATATATTTCCTTTATCTTTTGTGATTTGATTTTCTACGTGATGCAATAAATATATATTGCTTTAGTAAGTACAAAATACAAAGAAAGCAAATACTCTTGTGTATCTTCAGTGAACTCTCACTGTACACATGCAGACTTAGTGTTTCTCAGAAATGGGGATTTGAGGATATGAAAGAGGGGGGAGGATGAACATTGGCTGCAAGAGTACAACTCTGAAAGGAGTCTTATGCTTTCAAAGGCAGTGTGTAGCACCTTAAGGTGACACAACAGACCTTTTGAATTCCCTGTGCCTTTAGACCACTCCAGAGTTCAAGGTTATTGATGGCCTTCTTATGCCATTTTCAGATATCTTTATAATTCATACCTTACAAGCTAGCTTTCAGCTTGGTTCATGGCCATGGTCCATAGCTCACTTAAGTTCTCTAGATGTATTGTAACTCACTGGTGAAATGGAGATGATAAAAGTAGCTATCACTTAAATTGACTTTGAGTACAAGATCTGCTACATAGTAAACATTGTGCCCAGCATGTTAGTTATTAAAGTGTTTCTCATTCCAGTCACAGGGAGGAAACACTTGTTTGTTCTTCCCGTATGTGAGAGGACACTGCTTCCTATATATGATATGAGACAGAGAAGTTAGAAATAGCTGCATCTATTTGGGAGGAAACAACAGTGACCTAGCAATCATTCTTTAAAATGACATCACCTGCTGAGCAGAAGGAGTCACTGGCTTGTACTGGTGATGTCATATACTAAGGTTATCTTAATTGATCAAACCTGATAGAATTTCTACAGTTCAATGTTACAGTTTTAAAGTGCAATTTCTACATATTTTTTTATCTGATGCAATGTTAAATGTTAAGAATTATATAATGAAAGTTGCCTTGGAAAGACACACCTTCCACATTAGGAGTAAAATAAATTATGAGTAGAAGAAATTATACTAGTTCATGGATCCACACACTATATTTCACTAATGCCCAAAACAATAGTAGACATATGACTATACTCAAGTACTGAGTAGCAGAAAGGTTATTTAGTCATAGTATAGTTCAAAGATTCATTTCAGAAGAGGTAGCAGCTATGTTGAATATTAAATATTGAGGAGATGTTTGCAGGGAACAATGGAAAAGGGCAGACAGTTTCACATACTAGAGTAAAGCAGGACCTGCATGGCTGTATACATAAGCCTGGAGCATTTGGAAAAGTATGGATGAGAAAAACTAAATGATACAGTAGGATGGTATCAGAAAACGAGATTAGAGATGTGGGAGAATTTGATGGGTGGGTCTCAGATTTCATGAAAGGTTTAATTTCACTATACTATTCAACTACACATTTTAAAGTGTGGGAGTGATGAGGCCAGTTTGCAGTTTAACTAACTTGTTTGTCAAATATGAAGGATGGGTTTGTAGTTCATTTGAAAGACATCTATTCTTCATATTATATATATGTAAAACCTCCTTCAGCATGAGACATTGGTCAGATGAAGTAGCTTGTCTGGGCTTCAGTGAATTGTCCTCAAAAAGGAAGCTATTGGATGGATCCTGTCTCAGAAAGTAAAAGGGAAACTTTTACGGGTCAAAATATGTAAAAGTGCTCAGAATAATATCTGTGGTAGAGCATGCCTCAACGATTGAGCCCAGGAAAACTATACCCAATGTTAAAGAAAAATAAAAGAAAAACAAGAAAAAAAAATGAGGTTCACAATGGACTATCTTCTGGGTAAGAAATATTCAGATGGTGATTTTAAATGTTTTATTGGCGTATATTAGTTATATAACATTCTGGGTTTTGTTGTGACATTTGATAGTATGTGCCATTCCTTAGCATGAATAATATTACACATTCTGTGAATCTGTTTTCTTGCCAAATGTATGAACTTTATGTTTGGCAAGAATGTGTTCAAAAAGTTCTCCAAACTCCCCAAGGGAAAATACAGAGAGTTTTTAATCACAACATGACATTCACATTCACTCACCTTGGTGTGCCAAAGCCTAGGGACACCTTTACAGAAACATCAGGCTCTTATTCGCTCAACACCCTGGTTGTCACCAGGTGGATGAGGAAGCACATCTCAGGCTACAGAAACAAAGGAAAGAGAAAGTGAACCTGTGTGCATCCCCTCTCATTGGCACTCTTTCTGTCCTCCTTGTAAGGATGCTTTAAGAGGGGTTCGAGGAGGGAGGGTTTGAGAGGTAGAAACGGAGAGAAAGGGAGGAGAAGAGAGAGAGAGAAGAAGAAGAACAAACTTTTACATCTTATGTATGCTGGAATCAATGTGCCTGAAATAAAGGAGGGTTATTTTAAATCATGTTATTAAAACACCTGTTAAAGGCTCAGTGGCTAAACTAATGTGCATGGACTTCCATAAAAGTGAAGCTATGAGACTTATCTATGTTTTATTGCATGTGTATCTCTGTCTCTCTGTCTCTCTGTCTCTCTGTCTCTCTCTCTCTGTCTCTCTCTCTCTCTCTCTATCAGAAAGTGACAATAAGCTATTGGTGAAATTATTAAGGCCACTCCACGTTGTCAAAAGGGGGGGTTATTTTGTGGGGTAACTCACAAATGAAGGGATAGGTAGGTTGTAGGGTCTGGGAAAGGTATGGCGCAGTCCAGCGGTGTTCTCTGGAGAACTCTGCTCCATCTACCTCCAGCGTCCAGGGTCCCAGAACCAAGAGAGACCTCTCCTCTTGATCCTGGGTCTTCAGCATCCTCTCTCAGCCCCGCCTTGTAGGCATGACCATTACCGAAGCCTCAATGGGGGTTGGAACTTCCAGGCCAAGACTGGAATGGCTACCCACTACAGTAAGCACATTCAAGATAAACATGAAATGAGCCTGATTAACTTTCACTTTTTAAAATTATTTCTGATGTTTAAGTGTAATTCTACCTGAAAGGATTTGTCATGTTTTAATGAAAGAATATGTGGGCAAGACACAGTGATTTGAAACAGGTATGCAGATACAGTTTGGACTCTCCAACTAAGGCAGAATATGTAAATTTTAATAGATATATAATGGTGGGATACTTTTGTATTTCTCTGTTTGAAAAGGAAAATATTGTGATCTGCATGTGAAGAGATGGGATTAAATTTTTATAAATGGAAATGTAATGCAAAGAATTATTTTAGGAGACTATTTTAAAAACATAAGATATAAGCATGCCAATTATTACAGGAATTGATTCAAATTCAAGTGAACAAAAGATCTGCCTAAAATTCACAAGAGAGAATTTTCTCCTACTTTAGCAAATAAAAGAAAACTTATAATTGTCTTTTCAGATAACAAAATTTCAGAAACATTTATACTAGGCTAATTATGTGAGTAATATCAACATCCATTTTCTGAACATGTCAACAATCCTTATTTAATTTATGTAGTTACTAAAATTTGATAAGTTAGAAATGTTTGTTTTGTTCTTATTTCTTGGTTTATGTCATGTAACAAGTAACTGGAAATTTAACAATTTAAAAGCAGGCATTTTGTTTTGCTTATGGCTTTGAGGAAAGGGAGTTGAAAAGTTGGCAAACATGAGGAATAGCTTTGCTTTTTCTATTTTGACTGTTACTCAGTTGGGAATTTGGGAGGCTGGAAGTATTTAGTTGTTTAGATTTCTCCAACATATAATCTATAACACGAAGTATGAATGAGGACAAAATAGTTCAGATGCATGTAATTCTCTAATTTTTAACAGTAAGCATAAAACAATTATGTTTTCATGTTTTTGCATAACAAGTTCATAAGCTGACTATGTGTGTCCCTACATATAGATGCATGTCTATATATAATACCTTTATGTTAACTACCTACATTTTCGAAAATAAACAGAATTACTTACCCAAACTTATTTGGGAATTTTGATTTGCATATTAATATGAATTTATCTAGCTACAGACAAAGTTTAAGTGCATCATAGTACAGGCAATGAATAAATATTGAAGCTAGGCATGATGGCGCATACCTAAAGCCACAGCACTTGAATGGCTGAGGTGGGAGGACCAATGTGAATTGGAGACAGATAGGAGGGATATAGAGACAGAGAGAGAAAAACAGAGAGAGCCTTAGCATGTAATCACTAAGTTATTTGAATATGGGATCAGTATTTTGAATAATCAGCATGTGCCAAGGCTTTCAGGATTAAGTGAGGAGTAATGTCAGTCAGTCCAGCATCTTTCAGAATTCCACTTACAGTTGACAATCTCATTGCTTCTGATGCTTACTAAATGAGTTAGTTGAAATAAGGGCAAATGTGAGCCAAAGGATCAGTCCATTTTTAACAGTATGCAAGAAATGCGAAAACAATGATCAAAGGGACTGGCTCCGAGCGGAACACTGGAGTTCAAGGTCAACTTCAAGAATCATCGGCCTAAAGATTGATGTTACACCTCTCCTCACCTTAGTCTCCACATTTGTAAAAGTGGGGATAGTAATACTGTCTATATGAATGAAGGTTAAATGTGTCAAGACCTGTAAAGTTTTAGAATGGTAAAGGGCCTATAGAAAAGGCTTAGTAAACCGATATTATTATCAGCCTCATTATTATTATCATCACTACAATATAGTGTAAATTTAAAGAGACAAAAGAACATATTATGAATGATATTTTATTTCATGGCTATAATATTCTATTTATAATAAAATGTAGCAGCTTCTAATTATAGCCTTTTCCTAATGTATCTTTTATCTACATAACTGACCCACCCTTACCGCAAAATGGTTTTTGCAGATTTCTTGACAGTTACCCTGGCATACATAGAGTAGAGAGGAGGTGGTGGGATTACATATGCTTCCCTTTTCTATGATTATACATCCACATTCTTTATTCGTACAAACTCCTGCTGATGGCAGTTTTCTAAGTAAGTTTCTAAGTCTGGAAGATGGAACAGTAGAGGCACAGTCGATTGCTTCAATGCATTCTCAGTTTTGTGGGAGAGTAAGTGCAAAGAGTAACCATCTGACGTCATGAAGTCCCATGACTGATGACTGAGCACAAAGCTCTGGAAATAGAAGAGGAAGGGTTGGGCTTGCTCACTCTGAGTCACGACCAACATTTTGTCAGTCTCTGGCTATGCATTTCCCAACCCTACAGAAAGTCATTATTTATAGTATCTGCTCCTTGCCCATTGGAGAGCCGTTTTCCTGTTTTTGATGCTTAGATCATCTGTGACCTTTTTCCTTATTAAAGATTCTGACATTCCAGACTTAAAATTTCTTATAGTCTTAAAATTTTTTCTTTTATGAAAATTCACTTTATAAACATTGTAATTATTATTTAGGGGAAAGCTGTACTATTAAAAATGCAGCCCTGAAACATCTTTACCACAGCATCTCTTTTTATTCTGATGCTCACACTGAAGCATGTATGGATTTTTAAAGTGTACAGAACTATTAGCTAGCATATAATTTGGGGTTAATACCCTAAATTCTCTACATTGATAAAAATGGAAGTTGAGGACAATTTTTGCCAAGTTTTCAGCCCAGTTAATCAAACAAGACTCATTGAACAGTAACCCCCTTTTTTATAATGTGTCATAGAATTCTAACATCCTGCTTGGATATGTTAACATTTTGGAATAACCAAAACGTATGTTCCTCCTTTTGTAGCATCATTTGTTGTCTGAATCTAGTTTGTAGTAATTTCCACAAACATGATTACAGAAGCATGTGTCTGTGTGTGTACCTATCAAGTATGCCTGGGGTCCTGTGTTTTGAAATAAATTCATATGCTTGTACTGGGCATTTTAGTGTAGTCAGAAAAATCTGTTAGTAAGTAAAAGAAATGATGACTTGGTATATGTATTGAAATATTATGTTCATAGTTTAATTAATACCACTTAGTATTGCACAGAGACATACATATCTCATGAATTGTTTCTGAGTTGCTTCAGTGTAATAAAAAGTTTTCAGAATTTTATTTTCCTATTATTTCTGAAAATTACACATTAGCTTTGAAGGAAAATATTCTGTTTTGCATATGATATGGGTTTGGATTAATTTATGCAAACAAGAATACAAATTATTCTTTTACATGCTGAGGTAAAAATTAAAATTGAACTATAAAATTTCTTAAATTTTCTAAATATAGCTTTTATGCAAATTTTAGGATTGATATGCTTTTTTGTGCACATACAGTAAACCCCAGCACAGCCTCAATCACTTTCTTATTATAATCCAATTTATCTGGTGTACATTTCCACAAAGAATACTTCAAGTACTTCAGAAATTTGAGTATTCATATTCTCAAAGATGAATATTCTATGGTACTAAAAAAAGATGTTTATGAATGACTTAAGAATACTTACATTGAATATATGTTGTGACAGCTATTATAAAATACAGCGGCATGAAGGGCAATGTTGTCTCAGTTTGCAATAGGAAATTCTCTATGTAAATGGCAGTGAGAGTCACAGATGGTATAGCTATATTTCTTAATGGACTGTATGTTGTTACAAGAGAGAGTTGTTTTAACTCTCAAATAGGATTTAAAAATTAGAAAGAGTAATATAGAAATATAGAAAATTTCTACAAATCTTCACCTTACTACAAAATTGCATCATCACATTACTCTCTGTGTGTGCTATATACATATGTAGTACATAAGCCGTGTTTGAATAAGCACATCACTGCATGTGGGGGACACCAGAAAAGCAGCAGCTTGGCTGTCCTGCTTTAATCTGCCTTGTTCACTTGACAGGATCTGCCATTGAAAGTTGAGCCCGGCTGGTGTCCAGCAAGAAGCCCCAGTGATTCTATTCTCCCAACTGCCCAACTGTTGGGGTTATAGGTGTGCACAGAACCATGCCCAGATTTTTACATGGGTTCTGAAAATTTGAATTCAGGGTGCCCCGGTTTTTCAGCTAGTATTCTACCCATTGATCCAGCTCACTAGATCTCCAAATCATTTTTTCAGTTAAAGGCATGCCTTCTTTTCCTGCACACTGAACAACATGTACTTCTCTAAGCTCAACAATTGAAAAATCAGAAAAATCAGCATATATATATATATACATGTATTTCTACAAATTCGCATACATCTATACTTTTAAGTCAAAAGAATGAACTTTTTGTTACTATGTTGTAATTATGCTGTGTACAACTTCATTTTGAACTCAGATATAGTACTGTGAATAATAGAGATAAAATAATATTTATACCTTCCAATTGCCAATAAAAAAGTATAAAAATATTAAAATGAAGGGCAGGTTTAAGAAATAGCTGTCCTTTTAAATATAGAATGATAATGAGTTACCAGAAAGAAGAGTTATGGATTTGTGGAGATAGGAACAAACCATTTCATAGAAGTCACACTTGATATTAGACATGATTAACAGCATTTAGATAGGCTAATGAGTTTAGAATCATATCTTTGAAAGAAAGAACCAAACATTTGAAATTAGGGAACTAAAAATTCAGAGGCATAAGAAAGGGGACTGCATACTGTGTGACATCCTGTACTGAGAGACAAGACTAGAAAAACCTGGAGAGCCAAGTTTTGAATATAACTGTATATTCTGTACTTCTTGTGACAAACCATGATTGCGGGTATTGTTCTTGGAAGGGTAGATGGGGTCATCTTTGGAAGGTAAACCCTTCCAGCTACTTGGATTGACAGTTTTTATTGAACTGATTTGGGATTATGTTAATACATGGAAGGAAATTTGGCCTTAAAACATTCACACCATTATTTTCAAGGACATGAGGTATGATGTTGAATATCCATATGCATCAGGCACTCTGCTAAGCATTTTAAATATATTGCAATACATTTAAGAGAGTACAAAATTGAAATGCAGGGCATTCATTAAACAGCCTGGTGACCACACTGTAGTGAAGACTCATTGTGGGGAAATAGATTCTCTTTGGAATTCTTCAGGATTCTGAGTAGATGACTACACTATTTTGGAAATAAAACTACTTAGGTTTTCCACAGGCTTCTAGGAAGTATTTAATCTTCTAATAAGTATTTTTTTAAATCCTAAAATAGGAAGCTATAATGTTACTTTTAAAATTCATACTTTGTCATTACAAACCCTGTAAGCTTGTTCCCTTAAATGTAGATATTTATTATGTATCCTCTCCCTTCACGTATTCCAGACTTATATTATCTGATAAACTGCTTGTGTATTATGTCTATATCTACAAGTCTATTTTCACATTGGATTCAAGTTACAAATTAGAGATGTAGTGCTATTAAAATATTTAGAAATAAGGTTATAAAAAAGAAACATTCTTGATAAAATGTTCTGTGACACAGAATATTCAGGATCTAAAAGAGCATGTTTTGTTTGTTTCAGTGTTCTTTAGTTGCTTAAAGATTTCCAATAAATGTTGAAAATGTGGTCTTCTTCATGTAACCTTAAAGGCCTTGATGAATAGAGAGACCTTGAGGTCTATGGAGCAATGGGAAGTAGGATCATTATTCTTTACCTCACATCAGGAATGAGTGCCAAAATTAATGTACCTTTTTGCTAGTTAGAATGCAATTTTTTAGATAAGACTTCAAAAGAAGTAACATTCATGTAATGTCTTTAGCTAAAATATGAATTTGTCACTCAATAAAAATCCCCTCCATACTCAAAGTACATCAGTTTTTAACATTGCAATGCTTTACACAGAATACTTCTTCTTGGAGAATTTGGAGAGCATAGCGGGTGGAGATTGTTGGTGAGGAGAGAGAAATGGGAAGGAGTATGATCCTGACCTTGCTTTAGAACAAAATAGTAAAGTTCTGTCCATGAAAACTAGAAAAAATAGTAACAAAAATGTGGGAAGCAGTATAAGTCAAACAGTGACTGTGCCCCCAAATGGTCTCTCTCCATAGGATACCAAACTAGAGATGTGGAGCCATGGTTGTTAAATTGGTAAGCTGCCATTGACAACCAGATACATCACTTCTGTACACAGGTGTGAAGGTGTCAATGATCTGTGTTAGAAATTCAACACTGGCTCTACAAGACACTGAATTTGATCCCCTTTCTCATTATATTCAAGGCAGGAAGAGATAAACCATCTGTTGGATTACCAAGGTAGAAATCATATTATGATGTGAGAAATTAACCAGAAAGTCTGAGTCAGTTGGACCATCACTGCAGATCTGTCACAGGGTAGAAAATAAACTCTGACAAATGTGCTGCACCATTCTCAGGATAGTAGTCAGTCTACCTCAGCTCAGATATATTCATTTCAGACATATGGACTTCACAAAATTGTTAAATTCTTTCTATGGCAATGTCTGAAAATTTCCAGTGCGAAATTGTCCTGTGTTCATTATGACTAAAATATTTGAAGTCACCATGAGAATAGAGCAGTTTGTCAGTCTTTTGAAAAATATTTGTCATGCTCCATATTGCACTTAGATTCATAGACTGATGTGTAGTTCCAGTCTGGCATGACATTTAAGGCATTTTGTGCTATAGTATGACAAGAGGTTAACAATTGTGTGAAATCAATGAATTGTTTTAAAAGGCTCTGAGCACAGAAGTGGAAAGAATGCTTAAGACATGCATCCTTACTCCAGTACCTTGGTTTCATGCAACATGCTAAAATCATCCTTTGTTCTTCCTTAGGAAATGTAGCCTCAATTTATTCTTTAACTCTTGCCTCATCTATGAAAAAAAAAGGAAGCTTGTGTTTACTACATGAGCTAGCTGCACTAATTTCTGTAGTTCTCAATTTTAAATAATGCTTACTTTCTATAATACACATTTCAGCATTTGTACATATTCTATGATATAGTTTTATTTTATAAGTGTTTTGCCTGCATGTGTAGACATGTACTATGTGTACACTATATGTATACAGAGACTAAAGAAGACATCAGATCTTCTGGAACTGGAGTTACAGGCAGATGATAGCCTCCATATGGGTGCTGTTAACTGAAACTAGGTCCTCTGCAAGGGCAGTCAGTACTCTTAACTACAGAGTCATCTCTCCAGCCTCTCTAGAATATATTTCTAGCAAGCTCTGATAATGTTAACTTTTGAAAAATTCTCTGGTTTGCACCTTTGGGTATAAGGACTACTTTGGTCAGTAAACAATGAGTGTCTGTCATCAAGACTCAATTATCTTACTTTCTGGGAAGAAAATGTGCTCATTTCTAAAGATAATATCCCTGACTTTCCGACCTAAAGTAGAATCCATTTGATCATCATCATCATCATCATCTTCATAAACAATTAATAATAATAGTAATAATAATAATAATAATAATAATAATAATATTACAATAAGCCGTTTGAGCTCTTTCCTCCACTAGCTAGCTTACCTCTACTCTTGGGAATGCTTTTTTCTTTCTTAAAAAGCTCCCTGTTTCTATTCCATGCCTAACTTTAAAAAAATGTTATGTTTGTCTCCATTACATCATGCTTGCTGCTAGGATTTTCATTTCACCTGTGCTCTGTTTTCTCTTAAACAATTACAAAATATCCTTGAGATTAAAAAAAAAAAGTCAGAGAACCTAAAAATGCCAATCAAATGAAAAATTAAACAAAAATAAAAACATGAAAAAAAACTTTACATAATCTCCTCATGATGGATGTATTTTTAAGATGAAATTTGAAGTAAATTGAAGGAAAAAGAGTGCTTGTTCTGGCTGATTGAAAAATAGAAATATCTGTAAATTAAAGCCCACTTGGGGACTCAGTTTTCACTCTTCTTCCTTGATTCTTGTTCCAAGAGACTGACCTCTGTGATGATAATGCTGGCCTTGAGCTGTCTTCTAGACTCTGGGTTATGTTGACTAAGGGAAGATACCTGCAGGGTATCAGAAGGATTGCTTTCCAAGGCCCTGGTTCTTGCTTGACTCCAATAGGCTCCCTTCCTCTTGGTGCTCCCTAGGTGTAGCTCCCTGTGTTGATAATAGGTGGGTGTTTCATTATCCTCTGTTTGGTCCCTTGGTTTTGGAAATTCGTTAAACTCTTGGAAATGAGCTCTGTAGGTGTGCCATCTGCCTTCTGTTGTTATCCTGACTGAAGCATCACAACTAGACAGCAAGGATGCCTTGGAGAAATGCAACATGGATTTTAGAAAGAGAGCTTATCCCGATTTTACAGGTGCCTGTAGGATAGAGTGCTTTAAAACTGATGAAAATTAAGCATTACTACCTCAGTAAAGATGAACATGTAAGCAGTGTATTTCTCAGATAGTTAAGAAAAAAATGTCAGGATGGCAGAATTTTATGTGAGGAATTTTATATTTCCTTTCAATATTTATTTTGTATGTGTATATGTATTTGAGTGAGTATATTATATCTGTGTATGTGCACATGTGTGTGCAGCTGCATGCACCTATGTGTACTTGGAGGCCAGAGGAGGACATCTAATTCTCTAGCACTCTTTATCTTATTTATCTGAGGCAGGAATTGTCACTGTACCAATAGCAAGGCAAGAAGCTAGAGAGTCCAATGATGGCCTCCAATTGCTGTCACCCTTACGGATAGGCACGGACATGTCAAGAATTTTTCACAAGCCACAGTTCTTTCTTTACCTTTTAATTGTAGGGGATTCTTGCAGTCAATGTGGCTAAGTTTCATTTTTCTTTTTTTTCTCCTTTTTTTATTTATTATATTTGTGTTTTAATTTTACACATCAGTTTGTGAAAACTATTCAAACTTAAGAAATGTCTACCTTGTGTTAAAGATGGACTAATTTGGAAAGGAAAAAATACACATTCTATGAAATTAAAACTAATATAAATGAATAAATCCAATCTTTAGTGATAAATTTTCCATTCTGAAAAAATTTTAAGATGTAAAAATGCCCCTGTATAAAACACAGTATAAATAACTATGATAAAAATTTATAATAATAATAATAAAAATAATTTTTAACATGGTTTCTAGGATTAGATTCTTATTCTTGCACAGCAAACACTCTTAACACACCATATCATTTATCCAACTTGTGTTAGCTGTGGGTCTTGATTTGCCACCCCAGATAGCTTTACTTATATATCAAAGGAAATTTAACACTCACGTTACTAAAAAATCTCATGCAAATATTTTACAAGTATTTTGTAAGATAGAACTGTGCAATAATGAAGTCACCAACCTGCCCACCTTACACAAAAGACAGTTTCAATGGAGGGTGAATAAAGATATCCTATAGTAAAATAAAGAGTGGACACAGGAATGGGAGGTATCCACACAAACTCTCTGAATCCTCTGTCAAGACTGCCTTGGAATCCTCACGTTTTCTATTCAGGCATTTCTTCCTTACTCAGTTATTTATTTATTTATTTTTTACAAAGTAGCTTGCACATGATTCCTCCTCAGCTTAGTTTTCTATTGTGTGAGTGCTCTCTGTCATAATATTTTCAAATACATTTTTTTAGAAATGTATGGAATATAATATGTGTTTAATAAATGCCTCTCAAATGAAGTAGTTGAATATTAACAGTAAAATGAGAAATGTTAGACTGTCCAAGTAACAACTGATTCTGACAAAAATCTAGAGTCCTACCTCACACCATTTAAAGCAATTAATGAAACAGGCTTAGGAACAAGAGGTTAATTCTAATGTACTTAAATATCTTCATATAAATCTTTTCTCAGTGTTGTTTATTGACCTTCATAATAGATACTTTTTAATCTTATGATGGGTGATACACTGACAGACTCATTCTAGCTAAAAATATTTTAAATTAGAAATATATTTAATAAACTCAACCTCCTGAACACCAGTATTAGAACAGTACTTAGGAGCATACCTGAGGCCCATCATGGTTACATTTGGGGCTGAAATTCACTTTCAGGATTGTGTATGTTTTATAAGAAGTAATTTTGTCATACATCTCTAGCTCAGGAAAATATCAAAATTCAAAATCTGTGGTCCAGAGTCTACTGACTGCTTGGCATATTTGCATTTTAGAAAGTTGATAAGCTGCAAGTCAAATAACTGTAAATAAGGAGCTATATTTTTAAAGGTGTCTCACAAACAATAAAAACAAGAACAGTAGGAGCATGTATATGTCCTTGAAAATGGTGTCTTAGCTGTAAAAATATCTGTCATTTGTGTATAAATACCGCCTGTAAGAAGGAAGGAAGGACAAATTGCCAAGGCAAGACAGCAATAGGGTTGACAGAAATAAAATATTCACAATGGAAGTGAACCTCACTGTTGTCAAGGGAACTGTGAAGGTTTGTCGTAAAAATTCATAACAAGAGAAAAACCAGAGCTGTACACACTGAAGACTCAAGTCAGTCACCCTGGTCAGCAGTGAAGGGGCCTTTACCATTATATTTAGGAGAAGCTGTGGCTCCTTAGTCAAGTGTTTGGTGGTAGAAATAAGGTGAGTGAGACAAAACGCAGAGGAAGGAAGACTATGTCACAACGTTAGACTATTGCAGAGATCACTGCTGCTTCTTTCTCCTTTTGACCATCTCCCATCTGGACCCATGTGAGGAAGGGCCTTTATGGAAAAACAATTCTCATCTTAAGTCAGCTAGAGGTTAAGGAGAATAGTGGTGTTGGTATTAAATGCCCAGCACCTAGTACAATCAATACAGCTGTTATTATTGTCATTTTGAAGAAAGGTTTTATCCACTAGAGAAAGAATTGCTAAAATAATGTTGGAATATGGAAATATATTGCATGCAAAACCCGTGCATGGTCTCAACTGCTCAACCAGCCAATCTTTTACTTTCTTTGAAATAAATTATCTTTGTACAATCTACAGTTTCCTATAAGAAGGCCATTCCATATGCTGTTTTCTGTGTTGCTTCTTTTGGTCAGTCTCATGATTCTAAGATTTCTAGTTGTTCTATATCCTCACACAAAAGGTATTATGTAGATATATGCATCCTGATTTTATACTCTCTACTGTGTGAGCTGGTTTCTCACTGCAATTGTGTTTCTTTAATGACTAACCACTAACTTCTCTTTGTCTATTTATTTGCACTTTGCATCTCTGATGAAGTGATTTTTGTCCATTTTAAATTTATTTATATTTGCTTGCTTATTTCTTTACTGTTTACTTGTAAAAGTATTATATTTCATTTTACATTTAGTGTATGTATGTGTTTGTGTATATGTGTCTGCCCACCTGTGCTGCTGCATGCATGTGGGGGTCAGAGGTCAGAGGACAACTTCCAGGGATTGAACTCAGGTTATCAGGGTAGGCAGCTGATGGGTGATGTTGTTCTGTATGCTGTGAATGTGTTGCTCTGATTGATAAATAAAATGCTGATTGGACTTTTGCCTGGTCAATGATCTCTCTGGTCAGTAGGAGTATTTGATATAATGTTGATACAATTCCCTTTCAATGCTTGCTCCAGTCTCTGACTTATCTTCACATTGGCTTAAAACTGCTAAAGAACAAAAAGTTTTAATATTGATAAGTTACAATTTAGCACTTTGGTTTTTATCCTTTTTTAAAAATCCTTTTGCTACCCTGAAGTCATTTTATTGTGTTATTTCTAGAAGTTTTATAGTTTCCTATAAAGATTTATTTATTTTTATTTTACATGTGACTGTTTTGCCTGCATGTGTGTATATGTATCACCTGCTTGCCTAGTGCCCTCTGAAGCCAGAAAAGGGCATCAGTGAATCTGGAGTTATAAATGGTTGTAAGCCACTGCATGGGGGCTTGTCATCAAACCCAAGTCCTCTGGAAAAGCAACAAGTTCTTAACAGCTGACCCATCACTCCAGCTCAGAAATTTATAATTTTCACTTTTATATTTAGACTTATCACCTATCCAAGTTAATTTATGCATATAATTGAGATAGATTTTTAAATTAAATTTATTTATTTTACATTGCAACCCCAGTTTCTCCTCCTTCCTCTCTTCCCACTCTCTCCCACCCCAATCCACTCCTCCTCTATTTCTGTTAAGACAGGAACAGGCCTCCCATGAATATCAACAAAGCATGGCATATCAAGTTTCAGTAGGAGTAAGTACCTCCCCTTGTACTAAGGCTGGGGAAGGCAACTCAGCAAGAGAAAAAAGTTCCCAAAAGCCAGCCAAAGCATTAGGGACAGCCCTGAGGATAAGAGCACTGAAAGAGATAACTGGAAAGGTGGGGGATCTGCGGGACAGGTAGAAACCTATACAAGAGAAACTCCCAGGAATCTAAAGGATGACTCCAGCTAAGACTTCTAGGAATAGTGGACATGTAGCCTGAACTGGCCATCTCCTGTGACCAGGCAAGACTTCCAGCGGAGGGATTGGGACACTAATCTAGCTGCACAACCTTGACCCACAGTCTGTCCTGCCTGTGGGGTGTGCTGAAGTAAGGATGGCACAGACATTGTGGGAGTGGCCAACCAATGACTGGTCCAGCCTGAATTCTATGTCACAAGAGTGAGCTTACCCCTTGACACTGCCTGGAAGGCCAGGACCCAGAGGCTGATGGCCCAGAGAGCTAGGATAGAACCTAACACCATTGGAGAAAAAAAAGTCAATGTAATTATGTCCAAGGATATTCTTCTATATTCCTAGATCATGCCTATCCCAATTGTCATTAGAGAGCCTTCATCCAGTAACTGATGAAAACAGATGCAGAGACCCGTGGAGCAGGGGGAATCTGGCTGAAGAGAGGGAGGAATGCTTGTACCTGGGCTCATAGGAGCTCACAGAGTCTCAACCAACAATCAGGGAGCCTGCATGGGATTGACTTAGGCCCTCTGTCTCTCTCTCTCTCTCTGTTTCTCTGTCTTTCTCTGTCTATCTATCTATCTATCTATCTATCTATCTATCTATCTATCTATCTATCTATATCTATATATCTATATATATCTATATATCTATATATATCTATATATATGACAGTTGTGTAGCTTGGTCTTTGGTGACTCCTAATAGTAAGATAGATTTAAAGTTAATTTTGTCTAAATTTTCAAATGTTTCTTGAATAGATTAGATTCCCTTGGCACATCTGTTATGTGTCAGTGGTTTAACTGTGTGCAGAGATATTCCAAGGTTGTTTTTGTTTTGTTTTGTTTCTATACACTTCATTTTAAAAAATCTGTTACATGCCACATTACCCTGCTGTTTTACTTGTGTGGTGATTTTGTTTATTTTACAATAACCAGTAGACTTTTAAGATGATGAGTGGTTAGATTTGGTTGTGGTTCCTAAAGAGTATTGAGGCTTTTAGGGAGTTACTGTACTCGCAGATCAATCCCAAGTCTTAATGAGCTATTTCAGGATTTGAAAGGGTGTGTATAGACTAGCTTTCACTATCGATCTATTTGAATTATCCTCCTAAGACATCGCCAATGATGAATGTTAAAAATAGCCAACATGTATCTTTACTTTTGTTGGTTGGTATAGTCAATAGCATTGCGTAAATGAATTGTTTAGGCTTGAGTCCTTATCTGTCAGTTATTCTTAGCATCTTGGGAGGCTATAAGTCTCTGCCCCAGTGGAAAATTTTGACAAAAGCCACAAAGAGAGCCTTGGTCAAACCCAGAGCAATACAAACACAACAAAAAGGCATGGATGAGGAAGAGAGAAGAGCAGGAAATGGCCGTTGGAAGGCATGGGAGTTGGGCAGGGGAAAGAGAAGTGAGAGACAATAGGATCAGAAAAAACAGAATGCATTCTTTAGAAGCTGCCTTTGTAAGTCCTGGGGCTTCCTTTCTACATATTTCCATGCTCTGTCCTGTGCTCCACAATCTACTTCTTCAAAAGTCTCTTGCATATGGAACTTTGTCCAGTCAATGCATGAATGGCTCACTCAGTGCTCAGCAGCAGACTCAGGCTCCCTGGGCATCTCTCTATAATTTTTATCCAAGGAGTTCCCTCTCCAGGATTCATTACCACTCTTTTTGCCTCCACTATTACATAATCCAAAGTGAATGCATCAACCGAGCAAGGCCTCACTGTATTGTTTCTTCCTTTCCTAGAGGTTAAAACACTTGTATGAAGGGTGGCACATACCTATGTTTCAGGCTTTCAGGAGGATAGTCATGAATTTGAAGACAGCCTCAGGTACATAGTGAAACCCTGTATAAACAACAAAAATTCTGCCTATTTTAGAGCCTGCAAATGTCCTAATATCAGAATATTTTTAATTCTCTCTAAAATATACAGAGAATTTTTATTGTCATCTTTCAGAATGGTGTGCTATGTGTTAGCTGAGAACTAAATGAACCTAAATGAACAAGAAAAGGTATTGAGAAGAGAAAATATGGAGACAAAGCATCCAGTCTGAAAATGGAAAGTAATTTAGAACAGTTTAAAGCACTACATACAGAAAAAAATGATAACTAAAACATTAACGTATCAATAAACCATAATGGATTTATTTAAAGTGAAGTAGAAAGTATGTGGATGTCAAACACAAATCAAATAATATTCTGTTTATGTGATAACACTGAAAGGTTTCAAAGCATTTAATATAAAGAAGGACTTGACAACACTTTTCCCACAAAAAACAAAGCATTATTTGGGATGAACAGACATCAATGAAATACAATGATTCTAAGTAACTAAGCATTTATTAAAATACCCTCAAAATGCATAAAGCAACATTTGCTATACTCAGTCTTGGAAATAACAAATGATCTTCATGATATTCTGATTTCTATGATGATAGAGTAAGTGAACAACAAACCAGCATGATTTAAACACTACTCTGAAATAATGTCACCTAGTAAAACATGTGGTCAGAAAGAATAAATAGAAAGTTTACAGCTTTTAGAATTAAACATCTGGGAAATAACACATATAAGTTTTGATATTACAGGTATATAGAACTATTTTTGTTTGGCTTGATTTGGTTTTCATTAAAATGAGTATTATTTAATTTTTCTCAGATTTTCGAATTTGCATTTAAGATAGCCAATGCAGGTATTGAAGTCATTCCTATTAAGTGACCACTAAGCTATTACCCAAAAGCATTTAAGAAAGTCCATGTGCACTGGATAGTTTTATGTCAACTTGACACAAGTTAAAGTCACCTGAGAGGAGGGAACCTCAATTAAAATAATGCCTCGGTAGCTTCTAGGGCATTTTCTTAATTAGTGATTGATAGAGAGGACCCAGCCCATTGTGGGTGGGGCCATCCCTGGGCTGGTGATGCTGAGTTCTATAAGAAAGCAGGCTGAGCAAGCCATGAGGAGCAAGTCAGTAGGCAGAGCCCCTCCATGGCCTCTATCAGCTCCTGCCTCCATGTTTGTGGCCTGTTTCCAGTTTCTATCTTGACTTCCTTCAGTGATGAACAGTGATGTGCAAGCATAAGCCAAATAAACACTTTCCTTCCCAATTTGCTTTCAGTCATGGTGTTTCATCATAGCAATAGTAACCCTAAGACAAGGTGGTACCACACTTGTGGGGTATTACGCTCACAGATCTGACCATGTTGTTTTGGAAAGGACTATGGAAGGACTTTTGTACAAGAAAAGCCATGGAGTGTTCAATGTTTGGTGAGCTGTTCTGTAGGAGCTTAGAAGATAAGAATGTTGAAGCCAATGCAGAAGATGGAGGCCTGGCTTGTACAGTTTTAGAGAGAAATTTAAAGACCATTTAAATTAAAAACTATTGTTTTCTAATTTAAAGGGCCATTCATTGTTTTGAATTATGATTCTGTGGTTCTGGTTAGCTGGAGCTGAAGAATTAGCTGTGATTAACAAGAAACCAGAATTACTAAAGTGAAACCTTTGCCTTGCTGGGATACTCAATGCTGGCCAGCTGGAGCTGAGAAATTAACAGTGATTAAGAAGTGACCAGCATCACTGGGAAAGAGAAAATTTTATGGGAAGTGTTTCCTGAGAGTTGACACAAAAAAAAGGTTCCAGAGGTGGTCAATGCTTTACCTTGTGCTGGCAACCAAACTTAGTAGTATAAGAGTCACACAGGTGGAACTGGTTTTAAAGGTATAAAGGGGTCATGGAGAACAGCTGAGGCGCAGCACTGAGAGACTAGGAAAAGCAATTGGTGAAGGTGCAGCCAGCCCAGCAGCAAATGAAGGCCCAGGTTGAAGGGGTTATGCAGAGAAGTTGAGGCTTGGCTATGAGAAGATATTCGTCAAAGTGCAGCCCAGTTGCATTAGAAGACCCCCAGCATTTGGGAGATACCAAAACTATGTGATGACCACCTAAAACAGCATCAGCATTGGAGTGGAGCCAGCCAGGACCTAAAAGACAAGCTGTGTGTGTTGCAAAGTGCAGAGGTGGAGAAGTGATCCAGAGCCATTAGAGGAACCCCGAAAATCATGAGTAAACCCCAGATAATTTGATATTGTGTAATTTATACTCTAAGAGTTTGGTTTTGCTTTGGTTTGTTTGTGACTATGCCCTGGTTCTTCCCTCTTGAAAAAAGTATTTAAGTTAATTTTAATTTTTACCGGAACCCAAAGGTAAAAGACTGAGCTTTTAAAAGAGATTTTGGAGTTTTAAAGAGAATAGATATTTTAAAGAAAAATGTTAATGTTTTTGAATGTGTAAAGACAGAATTTTTAAAAGTTATTTATATTTTAATATGAGATCTTGGGAAAATTGAGGAAAGAAAGATTCTAATTGAAAAGTGATGTGTTTGTGTGTCAAGCTGACAAGGAATCAGTTGTACTAATTTTTTGTCAACTTGACACAAGCTAAAATCATCTGAGAGGAGAGAACCTCAATTAAGATAATGCCTTATTAACGAGTGGGGCATTTTCTTAAATCAGTGATTGATGGGAGGGCCTAGCCAATTGTGGGTGAGGCTACCTCTGAGCTGGTGGTCCTGGATTCTGTAAAAAAGGCTGAGAAAACTATGGGGGACAAGCAAGTAAGCAAAGCTCTTCCTTGGCCTCAGCTACAGCTTCTGCCTCCAGGTTTCTGCCCTGTTTTGAGTTCCTGTCCTGACTTCCTTCAGTGATATGGAAGTATAAGCCTTTCCTCTCAAACTTGCTTATGGTCATGGTGTTTTATCTCAGCAACAGTAACCCTAACTAAAACACGTAATGACCCATGTAATCGACCAAGGTGGCACTTTACCCTATATTTTCTGAGCTGACAAAGGATGACCACAAGCTCAGTTGACAGGCTCCCAGTGTACCCTGGGGTCCCATGGCCACTTCAGGCTTTTAAGAGGCTGAAACAGGAGGATCTTCATGAGTTTGACAGCCTCAGTTACATAGTAAGACTCCATCTAAACAACAATAACAGTAACAACAACAAAAATCTGTGTAGTTTTGGTGAGAATTCAGAATATTCCTCAAATACATATAGAGTCTGTGTGTCTTTTTCTAAATATTAGCATTGATGAGCCTGCTTTAGTTGACAAAGGGAAAGAAGGTGGTCCGTGAGTGAAATTTTTGACATTTTTCTCTTTCCTTTGTTCTTCATTTCATCTCGTTTTCCCTTAAATGTGTTTGATTTTATGCCTGTGCTTATGGTCTCATTTTCCTGACTCACGTTTTCACATTCTCATTTTTTTCCTTCTATGCTATGGAATAAAGACGATGCTTTCACAGGTCTCCCAGTTATATAACAGTAAGTTATTTATATTTAACCCAGCTCTTGGGTTTTGAAGTTGGGAAGAAGTGTGATGTCATATGTGCCACAAAATCTTTACAGCTCCCAAACTCCATTAGCTGAAATTTTGCCAACACATGCCTATTAAGATCATGGTTTTAGTTCCTTTTCCTCAAAGTAGCTGTCCATCTGGGTATTTCTACTTGGCCCTTTAATTCTTGTGAGAGGACCCGATAGCCATTAACAACAAATAATCTGGTAAAAGATTTTATTTTAATGATCTCTGTATAATGAGTGTTGGTGCTTGACTATGTGTGTTAGGGTGAGAGACTAGGAGCCCTTGAAGATCTCCAGCTAAGGTAGGTGAGTGGAGAAGGAAATGTCAATCTAGGAATCTAGGAAGGAATAACAGTGAAGCTTGGATAAACTTTCTCTTGAGTCACCTTATGGTAGTTCACAAATTTGCAAGCTTGTTTAAAACTATAAAATGCATATTTATGGAATAGTATATGTTATAATGTTTATTTATATGTAAGTACTGAATATGTATAGATTTGTATATGTAAAATGTGTGCTTTCAACATCATTTTTCATTGGATTTTTTAAGTTTTTCTTTCATTTTTCTATCTTTGAGTTATAATCGACAGACAAACAATGTGTTAGATTGGAGGTGTATGATGTAAAAACACCAGGTATTGATTTCTGCTTTAGGGCTCATTCTTTTAATCCTTCAGCTTACTTCAGGTTTCATTCCACTTATTTCTCTACTTTCACAATGTAGAATGCAAATAATCATTATTGATCTTATTTTTGTAGTCAGTACATCCTACCAGTTTTAACAAGTTGCATTGCTACACACTCACTTATTCAAAATACCTTTAACTTTTCTTGAACACTGTAATGTTTTTCTTTCATTTTTTGATATTATGATATAATTTTGTCATTTATCCCTTACCTTACCTCCCTCCAAACCATTCCAGATACCCCTCCTTGCTTTTTTTCAAATTCATGAACTCTTTTATTTCATTAAATGTTGTTATATGCATTCTTAATCTAACCTGGTAAGTCTGTATAATGTTATGTATGCATGCATGTATGTATGTATGAATGTATGTATGTTTTTAGGGCTGATTATTTGGTATGGAATAGCCAGTTGTGCTTTTCCCTGGGAAGACCATTTCTCCCACACTCCGCATTCCTTAGTTGCCTGTAATTCTTTTTGAAGGACTAAGGCCTCATGAGCTACCCTCTACCACCGCTCCATTCACTTTGGCATGTTTATTGGTGTTGTCTTTGTTCAGCTTCTGACACTCATAATAGACACAATCTCACAGGAAAGAAAACACCTGATCTGGCTCTTACAATCTTTAACATATGTGCTGTTCCTGTCATGTGATAATGTATTCCAGGTCTACAAATAATTAGGGACTTTGTAGATATATTTCTGTTGCTAATCAAATCACTGTAGTATGTGAATATACAGTATGTGTGTGTGTGTGTGAGCGTGCGCGCGTGCGCGCACACGCGTACACATGCTCTTGTGTATGTGCCATACCCTACTTATGGAGATTAGAGGACAACTTATAGTACTTATGGTACTCTAGTCTCTCCTTCCACTACATGGATACTGGGGATTGAACTGACATCATGCAGTTTGGAGGTGAGCCTTTACATACTGAACCATCTTGCTAATCCTTAAACCTTATTTTCAGACAAATAATCTCATTGACCTTGAACTTTATAATTTTTTTTTCTAAGCAGGCTGACCAGCTAACTTTAAAGAACCACCAGTCTCTGCCTTCCAATACTGGAGTTAGATATACATGCAACAATTACTGACTTTTATGTGGGGTCTGGGGATTTGAACTCAGGTCTTCTTGCTTTCAAAATATACACCAAGCCCTGTTCTCAGTCTCTTGGTTGTACATGTTTTTTCATGTGTGTATTTTTCAATTTTTTTCAGATACGTTTCTGGCTCTTAATAACATCTATAATGATGAGTTGTTGAAAGTTTATATTCAGCTGATGGGAATGAAATATAACTATGTATTTCATAAATGTCAATTTAGTGAAACTGGTTTATAATACTATTGAAGTCAACTCTATGCTTACTCTTTTCCTGGATATTTAATATTTTAATTGTTAAAAGAGAGTGTTGAAGCTTCCAGATAGAAGTAAAGGTTTATATTACAAATGGCAGACTTATTTTGTTAGTTTTTACCTCATGTTTTTTCTTCAAATTGTTCTCAGGTACAGACTTGTTGACATTGTGTTTCTTCTTTTTCTCCTTCTCCTTCTTCTTCTTCTTGAGCTGAGGATTGAACCCAGGGCCTTGCGCTTGCTAGGCAAGTGCTCTACCAGTGAGCTAAATCCCCAACCCTGCTTTTTTTTTTTTTTTTTTTTGAGACAGGGTTTCTCTGTGTAGCTTTGCGCCTGACTCTGCCTCCTGAGTGCTGGGATTAAAGGTGTGTGCTACTACCCCTGGCTGGCATGTTTTTCTTGTTCAGTATCTCTTTTCTCTGATAATGACCCTTATTCAAAACTTCATATCTAAATTTCTACTCCACAGAACTATTTTACTGTTCTTATTTATTAGTTTATTATTTATTAATTTTTATAAGCCTTTTTATATTTTAGTGAGAAAGAAAGGGGGAAAAGGTATGGGTTTGAGTGAGTGGGGAAGTGGGGGAGGATCTGGGAGGGTTAGGGGGAGGGGAAAACATAAATAGAATATATTATATGAAAAATACATTTTCAATTAAAATAATAACATTACCTAAACAAATAAACAAGTAAAAGCTCATGTTTTGGTATGGGAATGGGAAAGGAGTATTCAGTTATTTTTAAGGGGCTGACCACTGGAAGTTTGATGATACTCCAATGAGTATATGGGCAACACAAACAAATTGAACTTGGAGGTTTTTTTTTAATTTTTGGGGGACACAAGGGTGGGAGGGTAGACCTAGGAAAAATGGGAACTAAGTATAATTAGGGTACATTGTGTGAAATTCCCAAATAATCAATAAAAATATTATATTAGAAAAGAGAAAAAAGAAACACATTATTTTCTTTTATTTCACTCATTTAAAAATTATTTTAAGTAAAAAATTTAATAAATATTAAATATAAGTATTAGTTTATAGCATTCATTTTTTAAAATTAAATTATTTTTTAAAATATAGAAGAATATTACTAGGACTCTAGTAGGATGATGTTTTTCTTTTCTAGATTATCTTTTTTAGATTATTTGAAATACAACTTTATTCTGATTCTAAACAAAAAGAATTGGGATGACAGTAACAAACAAGATTTCACCACTGACTGAATAGTGGGATGTGAACATAGCAATCTTATTTTTGAAATTCAGGAAGGAAGCAAATGTGTTCCAAGCAGCTAAATATGCAAGTTCAAAAAAAAATGAAGGTATGTTGTAACTGCCTCATTCACTCTGAAGCTCATTCATCTCCTTCAGCATCCCAATCAAGTACACAATCCACTTAGCTACATAAGGTGGCTCACACGCTGCACTGCCGACATCACAGGATAAAACTAGACTTCTGACTTAGGGCTCCAGCTTCACTTTCTCCAAGGTCATTATCCTCATCCGGGAGGGCAGCTGTTTGAGCAACCTCTAAATCATGCTTGTACTGTGCTCCCAAAGCTGGGTCCATGACCACCTCAGGTAGGACAAGAGTAGGCATGGTAACAAACTCCAAATTAGGGTATCCGATGAGGTTTCTGGTAAGCCAAGTTGTAGTTATTTTTGGCAGAAATGTTATAGTACAAGAACAGAAGATTCTTCTTTCCGTGGAAGACAATAGATTTTGCCTTCACTTTTCTGTCCTTTATATCCACTTTGTTGCCACATAATACAATGCCGATGTTTTCACACACACATACCAGATCTCTATGCCAGTTAGGTACATTTTTGGAAGTGAGTCTTGATGTTACATCAAACATTATAATGGCACACTGGATTTGGATGTAATAGCGATCACACAGGCCCCTGAAATTCTGGCTGGCTGTGTCCCATACATTGAACTTGATGGATCCTCTGTTGGTATGGAAGATGCGGGTGCACCTCCACGCCCAGGGTAGCTGCATAGTTCTTCTTGAACTCAACAGTCAAGTGGCGCTTCACAAATATCATCATCGTGGTGCCGCTGTCGCCCACCAGGATGAGCTTGAACTGGACCTGTCACTCTCCCTGGGCAGTCATTGTGGCAATACTTCCAGAAGAGTCTCTGCACCTGTCCGACTGAGGATGATGCTTTTCTGTGTGCACTTGAGATGTCATAATTACAAAAACCCACAGAGGAAGGATGGGATATGAGAAAAGATGAATGTGGTTCCATTCATACAGATCACATAGGAACCTTCAACTTCAGGTGTAACATAAGTGACATAGTTTATAGCATTCATATTTAAAGAGACAATTTATATAGAGAGATTCCATGCTTATATTGTTTTGTATTCACATTTTATTTTCGTGCCTCTTAAAAATCAGATGTTCTCAAATTTATAATACACATTTACATCTAACATAGGATTACCTTGCAATAAAACTATATAAAAGGATACCATGAATAGAGCAGAAAATTTACCCAGTCTCCCATCTTCCCACCCACTCTTTATAATATTGCTGCCACTCACTTCACCTATTGGTAAATGCCAGTTGCCTACTATGTCACTGTATGTGTCTTGAGCAAACCCTTCTCTATTTGTTTAATTAAGAACTTAAAAAAAGCGGGGCAGTGGTGACACACGCCTTTAATCCCCGCACTTGGGAGGCAGAGCCAGGTGGATCTCTGTGAGTTTGAGGCCAGCCTGGGCTACCAAGTGAGTTACAGGAAAAAGAGCAAAGCTACACAGAGAAACCCTGTCTCGCATTGTGTTTGGCTTTTATTTCACACCATTACACGATCACTCTCTTAAAAATTCCTAGCTTCAGATTTTGACCCTTCCAGCCCTAGGGCTGATACCTTATTTTACTCTTAGTTTGGTCTGTCCCACAATGCTGTGTAGCTGGAACTTCACAGCACTCTTATATTGGCGTTTTGAAAGAGAAGCATGCACTAAACATTTCCATGCTTCTGACTGCCTTTACTTAAGTGATGAATGGAGTCTGTGGTCTTAACATAACCAAATTATCTCCATTTCCTTCTCGAAGGACATCTTGGATACTTCTAAGATATAGCAATTATGACTGAAGCTGCTATAAATATCCAGGAACAGGTTTTGTTCTGCTGTAATGGTTTCAAATCATTTAGATAAATACCAGGAAGATTTTAGGGTTATTTGGTAATAGTTAATTTTGTAAGAAACCCTAATGATCTTGTAAAGCAAATTTGCCATTTTCATTCCTATTAACAAGAGTTCCCACTGCCCATGTCCACAACAGCATTTGTTTTCATCAGCCTTTGGATTCCTATTGTAGTAGACCTCAATGTTTAAGTGTTGATTTCTCTGAATTATGACACCAAGCTTCTTTCTTTGTGCTTATTTGCCACCTATACACCTTTCTAGGTAAGGTGTTCTGTGAGGTATTTTCCCCATTTTTTATTAGTCTTGAGTTTTAAGACTTCTTTATATATAGTCTTACATATATCAGATATTATGTATATGTGTATAAGATATTATGTATATGCATATACATGCATTGCATTCACGTTTGAAGGATAAATTTCCTTCCCTTAAGTTGCTTTGTGTTCAGATTGTTATGATATAGGTGATACAGATATTTGTTTTGTCCATTGTTCTTTGTCCTGTCTCCTCTGCTGTCTTTGGGGTCCACTAGGTCTTCTTGTGAAAGCCGCTGCTCATGGCTTTCTGTCGCATTTCACTGTTGTTTTACAGAAGCACTGAAGTGAGGTCACTGTGAGAAAAATGAAGCTTTCCAGAATTCCAAGATTAAACCTCAATATCATAGTTCCTCAGCTAAGACCTTTACTGCCCTTCCCATCTTAGTCCTCAGGAGAGACAGAAAAGCTAGACAAGCTGGGTCACATACTGCTCCATTTTACATCTTTGCCCCTGAAGAGTGGACCTACGTAGGGCAATTCTCTGGGCCTACTTCCCATTCCTGATTTTCTCTCTTTCATAAGTAACACGATGATTTTTGCCTTTGCTCTTCACTGTGAGAATCAGGTAGGGTTTCTGAAAGAAAAACTAATAGTCGTTGTGGCCACCAAAATGCTGATTCTAGATTGTTCCTTATTTTTATTGTAGTCCACACTCAGTTCCTGCAAGTCAACAAAATGGTCACATAGACATTTGTACAGCATGAGGTCCTAGTGTCTTCTGTTCCATTCAAGCTGACCTCAGCTGTGATTCTCGGCAACCCTCTTTTGTTCCTGTGTTCACAGTGCTAGTTTGCAGTAGCTCAATTGCCCAAAAGTGTTTTGAATACATTGTTTAAAAGTTAACTATCTTTCCTTTTTGTTAAAATAAATTGAAATCCAACTGATATTTAGAAATCATTATAGTACCATTGCCTTTAATAAAAATAATTTTTCCTTAAAGTTAGGAATCTACTCATCCCAAATACTACACTTGCATTTGCTTTTAAGATTGACTACATTAAGTTTTTACAATTCTAATTCTTTATAGAAAGTACACATGTATTTAAGCCCCAACAACAGCATTTTAATTATGCATTAACAAAGTATGAATTACACGAACAATTTATTATATTCCACATAAACAAGCACATAACAGAAATTATTGTTATAAATGTGTTAACATGTAAATGAGGATGCTATTGCTTGATGCTTCAGCTACTACTTACTCAGCAGCTTTAAAAATGTGATTTATTGATTAGCAATTTGTAAGATGAAATATTCTGCCTTGTTTACTATTTTTTTGAGTGTGGAAGTGTGCATTCTCATTTTATAGATGTTCTAGTGTACAGTACAGTACACACTGAGTTCCTCTCTGTGAAGTTGCATACATGATGCTTCAATGTTATATATTTGTGAATTTTCAAGAGTTACTCATGCTTATTGTTAAATGTAAACAATTTAATGAGACACCAACAGATGGTGGAAAGTTATACATTAGTAAATGTGTTAGCCTTTGAGATTAGAGTGATTATAAAATAGCTTTGTCCATTTTCTTTTTTAAAAAAATATGGGATGAGTGTACTGCTCAAAAACATACAAACAGCTTAAAAAATCAACCAGAAGATCACAAATCTAGTTTCCTAGGTCAGCAATACCAAACCAATGAAAATTAAGCTCATTTCATGACTAATATTTGTTAATCAAGGAAGAGATTCTTATCACTGCCATATACAATAATGTTTTTCAGTACCTCAAATCAACTTCCCTAAATTATAAACTGTGTGCTCATAAATTATTCCTAAATGATATGTATTCAGTCTTTGAGCACATATCACACAAATCCTAAATATTCAAATAAAAATATTAATATATATGTATGATTTGTATTCCAGGTTTGTATATTTATTTATTGCTTTTAAATTATTTTTTGCATACATTATATTTTGGTCATGTTTTTCCCATTCTTCAATTCCTTTCAGATTCTCTCCACCTTCCTACATACCAACTTTTCTTTCTCTTTCAAAAAATCCTAAAAGACAAAAGCAAAGAAACCCATTAAACTACAAAAAGGAAAATCAAAACAAACAACCAAATACCTAATAAAACAAAGGAACAACAACAACAAAAAGAAACACAAGAAAAGATTTACATATTCATAATATTAAGATGTTAAACTCTCTTCCTGAGTTAAATCTAATATTAAATTGAATTGCTAAATAAGTTAGATTCATTGTGTAGTACTTCTAGTGCAGAGTATTTTCTTGAAAAATTAGAAAATTTTCAAAATTATTATATAATTAAAATGTAGCAAATTTTTTTCTCACATATGCATTAGTGTTTAAATGACAAGTAACAAAATAGCATAATTAAAGCCAATAGTACCTGAAGCATGCTGTCATACCCTCACCCAACTTTTATAAAATGCTTATGTTAGTAGAAGTAGTAGTATTTTTCACCTAGCAACAAATAGCTGCAATATTTTATCACATCAAATCTTAATGAAGCTGAAGGATAATATAGTTATAAAAGCAGAATTTGCCTTAGTGCATATCTTTGTATGCAAATAAAATTCCTGTATACACTTATGTAGAGTACTGGATATTATAGAGCTATTTCTTCTCCCAGTGTTCCTATCAATCTATCTTTTGTTGGAATGGCTCACAAGTTGCCAACTCATGTAGGCAACTAAACTAATGTGAGGAAAGTAAAATAAATACAGGAAGCATATTACATGGGGTAATAGAATTTTAATAGGATTAACTTGGAATTGATTAAAGGTTGTGGTATTCTAAAAAATGTATATATGATTTATTGCAAGGGAAAAGTTAAAGAATTTTATATTATTCATAGGAAAAATGTCATAGTGATAAGTTTATATAGTAGGATCAGCAAATTCGATTCAGACTTGAAAATATAGCATCCAAAAAGGTGCTAAAATTTCATAAAGAACTTAAGAAATTGAGCACATGTGGCACATATTTAGCTTAAAATTTTGGTAAATAGTTGTTGGTCCCACAATGATAAATAGAACATTCTGGAATCTCTCTCCTTCTATGAGTACACTTATAAAACAGCAATATGTGGTTAATTCCCTGTAAGGAAATCAGACACTAGTTGTGAGACTAACACACCCAATAAATCTGAAAACATGGTGATTAACATTGAGAGGAAGTAGGGACATGTTCTTGCTGTGAGCTCCTTACTCAGCAAAGTACTTTGAGGTTGGGTGTTGGGAGTATAGCACGAAGGTTCTTGTACCCACAAAGCTCCAGAGAAACCAAGAATGTTAAGCATACAGGATTATCTTTCCAATTGGAAGAATGAAAAACCTGTTCTTCCATTCAGAAAACTGAGAATTGGAAATGATCTGAGTTACCTGTTGGACCAGGCCATATCAAGCTCTTACAACCAAGACCCCTGTAATGGTCTAAATGTAATCTAAATGACCCTTGTAGGGAGAGGTTCTCCCAAGTTCCCACAACCATGACTAGAGGTGGCTAATAGCCCAAATGACCTCTATGCTATCTGTATGACTGAGACTAGCCAGACCCCTAGTCCCTTAAGCTATATAGGTAGCCTATCCCTGTCATCTTGAAGGAAATGACATGTACTCTGAGTTGAGTTTCAATGTAATCACACTTCCTTGTGCAACAAGGATTGTATTGCACCAGGAAACTTTTCTTTTTCAAATTTTACTGGGTTTAATTCATTGGGAATAAACCACCTGTTATTAGACTCCCTGAAGTCTGATCCATATTCAATAAATCAATCTGTACTGGGTTTTCATTCTTATCTCTTAGCAGGAGTTCACTTCCCTGTATGACACCTGCAGAGACCCCCTCAATTGGGAAATCTTTCTCAGCTCCCAGTCTCTTCTATAACACATCACTTTACATAACATTTCAACTCTCTGGCAAGGTTTGAACATTCACCAAGGGATCAGGAACATGGTAGGGCTTTTGAATGATGTGTTCATGAGCACTTCCCAAAATATTGCCTTTTGAGCTCAGCACAAAGTGAATGGGCATTTAAACTCATATTTCAGCTTCTCTCTAATAAGCAGACACTTCAGCCTTTCCAGATGCTGCACAAGCATCTAGCTTCTAACTGACCAGTTTCCTGGAGATGTTGAAGTAGGCAACAACTAGTCCCTGAAGTGCTTGGTGGACCCTATGGGCATTTCCAATGCACCTTCCCACCCTCAGCGTACTCAACTGGTAGCATTCAGCTTCCAGTTTGTGGCTGGATAAAGTTCAACTCCATAACCAGCATCTAAACTCTCATGGACAGTCCCTGAGAGACTGACTTCAAACTTGCCTGTCTCTGTAAACTGAGAAGATCTGGAATTTTTCAGATCACTGAAGACTACAGAGCAGATAAACACTTTAAAAATATGGTTTGAACAGGCCAGCTCTCTGACTTATGTCTTTTTATCACTGTGATTAAATACTATGACCAAAAGAATTTTGGAGAGGAGAGGGTTTATTTTTGTCTTACACTTCCAAGTAACAGTTCATCACTGAAGGAGGTCAAGGCAGGAACTCAAGCAAGACAAGAACCTTGAGGCAGGTACTGACACAGTGGCAATGGAATAGCACTGCTTAATGGCTTTCTCCTCCTGGCTTGCTTGATTTGTTTTCTTATATACCCTAAGACCACCTACCAAAGCATAACACCACCCGTAATGGGCTGGGCCCTCCTATATAATTTAATAACTTGAAAAATGAACCACAAGCTTGCCCACAGCCCAATCTGGTGACCCAATTTAGGTTCCCTCTTCCCAAAGTTCTCCAGCTTCTGTCAAATCGATATAAAACCAGCCAACATACATGAATTTGCCAAGACTCCCCTTCCAATTCAGCCCAATTTTCCTTGATAAGGGACTGTACCACACAGTGAGCCAGAAGGCCTAGCTTTTATCTCAACTGTAAGGGATTCAAGGGCTTGCTACCAAGCCAAATGACCTGTTTTAGAATCTGGGTCCCTCTTAATGGAAGTAGAGAACTGAGGCTAGTTAAGTTGTCCTCTAACCTCTACACATGTGCTCTGGCACACATGCCAGCACATACTCACACATGCTCACAGTAAATAAACAAATGTAAAATGTTTAAAGATGAATTTCTAAAAAAGTTTTAGAAAAAAGTAAAAAAAAAAAATTGCTAAAATATTTTAAAATCTGCAGGAACATAAAATCAACTCTGCCCTAGAGTTTAGAAGACAATGACATGAAAACCAATCAAAATGAGAAGAAAAAACAGGAAATAACAATAACACCAGAAATGTGTATACACACGGACACAGAAAAGTATCACCTTTCACCTCAATCAATGTAAGGAGAAATGTAGAAAAAGTCATAAAATGAATAAACTAAAAGAAATGTTTCACAGGAAAGCTGCTTTATTGATATAAATCACAGAATAGGTACTAAGAAAAATAAATAATTTTTTAATATGTTGGGAGTTGAACCTAAGGCACAGGGCATACATGTAAAGCATTCTAATATTGACCTATATCTCCAGCTATGACAAAGCTGAACTTCACAATTCTATATTTCTTAGTCAGGTTTTTTGTCTTAAGGATTATCTATGACAAGTATCTGGAAAGAAACAATAAATCATACATTAACCTTGAGGAAATAACAAAGTGGCACCCAAGGTTATATAAGATAAAAGATATAGATGTGGTGATATTGTGTTCCTCGAAATGTTGAGCACTGTAATAAACTTATCTGGGGTCAGAGAACAGAACAGCCGCCAGATAAACATAGAGGCCAGAAAATGGTGGCACACACACCATTAATTCTAGCATTCTGAAGGCAAAGATCTATCCGGATCTCTGTGAGTACAAAGCCACACTGGAGACAGCCAGGAATGGTGACACATACCTTTAATCTCAGGAAGTGATGGCAGGAAGCAGAAAGCTATATTAAGGCATGAGGACCAGGAACTAGAGCCTGGTTAAGCTTTTAGGCTTTTGAGCAGCAGTTCAGCTGAGATCCATTTGAATGAGGACACAGAGGCTTCCAGTCTAAGGAAACAGAATCAGCTGAGCAATTGGCGAGGTGAGGTGGCTGTGGCTTGTTCTGCTTCTTTGATCTTCCAGCATTCACCCCAGTACCTGGCTTCAGGTTTTTTGACTTTATTAATAAGACCTTTTAAGATTCATGCTACATATAGATACAAACATTCTATACTGTGTTGTTTGGTGTTAGTGAACAAAAACATTCTAATGTCTTTACCTTCTTCCTCATGTCACCTATAAGTATTACTGTATCAATTTCTTTATTATAGAGTTGCCATGGAGACCAGGTCAGGTACCATGCTTAAGTGCCTGCTATACACATCTAAATTTGCCTTTTAAAAACTGTAGGAAAGCTGTCCTATTGTTAGGACATCTTTAAAATGTTAAAGCATCCATAAAAATGTTTAAAAAATATAAAAATTTTTAGTACCTAAAATATGAACTATAAAAAATTAAAATAATCTTAATACATGTTTGAATATTAATTCCTTTAATTTTTGCTAAGCAAATAGAGTCAGACAATTATGTCTTATTATGTCTATTATCGTATTAACTAATCCTTATTAAAAATGAGAACAGCATTATAGGCTTATGCTTACTGAAATATAAGAAGACTTCCATGCAGAAGTTGCTGAAATGGAGGCCAGAGAAATGGTTCAACAATTACAAGTGGCAAGTGCCCTTATAGAGGACCCGAGTTCAGTGCCCAGCACCCACTCCAAGTAGCTCACAACCTTTGTCACATCAACTCCAGGGAATCTGGCTTGTTTTCTTGCTGCTGTAGATAGTAACCCTAACCCCCAACACCTAGGCCCTAACCTAACCTAACCTAACCTAACCTAACCTAACCTAACCTAAGTACCTGCACATATGTGTACATATCCACATGCAGGCACACACAAATACACATAATTAAAAATAAATCTTAAAGTAAAACCAGAAGTTGATGATGTGATCAGGATGCTAGGCTCTGAGTTAATCATTACGCTTTGTTCAGAAAGATGAAGTGCGTTGATTTACAGAATACTGAATGAAAAGTGAGAACCATTTTTACTTTGTCCCTGGATTTCTTAAAACTGAATGTTATCCCAATGCGTAGTCTCTGTATCTTTTCAACAATTAATGTGAAACATACCAGAGCTTTGCTCTTTATGGTGATGATTAGACAACTAAGGATATACTCCCTTGATGCTCACACAGTACTCAAAAATATATACTTATTGGAGTGTGTGTGTGTGTGTATACTGTAAAGTGTCTTATCCAGGTAGGAAAAGTTATCAGAAATTCATTTCCTTTTGCATAACACTTTTCGTCTAGACAAAATAACACACACACACACACACACACACACACACACACACACACGTGTGTATATATATATATATATATATATATATATATATATATATATCACAAATTCTTAGTGTTAATCCAAGGCTTAAGAAAAATACTTCAGCCATGTTAAAGGAACATCTTTATATTTAAAGTTGTTATGGTAGATTGTGTTTTATTTTCTCTAATGATTTTGTTATATATTGTCACAGTGAAAAGTTCAGAAATTATTTCCTGTTGTGAAATTTCTTGCCAATCATAAAGCCTCAAAAACTAATTTTCTTTCCATTCCCCACAGACTAAGATGTGTGTGTGTGGGAGGGGGATGGGGGCTGAGCATACATACTAATTCTGTCTGTTTATATCTAACTTCTGCCCAGAGATCTATAGTGATTATTCTGGTTTGTATTTTTTTTTCTTAAGTTTCCAGGTGGATTAGGATTTTTACATTAACCCTTCTTCAGGTGGCTAACTCTTCCAAAAATGTAGTGTCCCTGTGGGACACTAGAGAAACCCCCCAAGCTCCCCCATGGAAAACCTTAATTTAATCTTCACATCAGCTAAAGAAAAACTGACTTGGTTTTACCAGTTTCTTCTATAGAAGATGATTTTTGAAGTTAATACAGAGAGCTATGCCCATACAAATGAACCCAACTGTGATAGCACTAAGCTTTTAAAACAAGCTGGAAGCAGCTCTGGGAGGCAGTAAGCTCTTTGACTGCCAATGCTAGGAAGAAATTAAATAACAACATGCACGGTTTATTTAGAAGATTAAAATCAGGGCATGAGGAATATTCCTGTTTTGATTATTCTAATGTGATACCAGCACAGGGTTTAGTGAAAAAAGAATAAACTAAGTCTTGGATGTCTTACTGTCTTCCTCTTTACTACCTCCAGATTCTGTTTTCCTTTTGTGGGAAAAGAATATATTTTGAACTCTTTTTTTTAAATTTTATAGCTTTCCTCTAACATGTTCATGTACTAGACCACCATATTTGATGGTAAAGATTTTCAGTGAATTTGAGTATTTATCAAGTCAGTTCTCCATTTGCTAAAAGCATGTCTACTAACGTTGAATGGAATTTTCAGTGTCATCTTAGTATATTTATGTAATTCAAAACTCTGATCATACTAGTCAAAACCAATATTTTACACAATTTTTTTAAATAGTAGAAGGAAATTGACTTTGGAGTATGGTCACAAAATTGCTGGTCCTTTTATAGTAGTTTGAAGCTTTAAAAAAATCACATGTGACATGATGGATTAGATAATTTCTATAGGTAACATACCTAAAATATTAGTAAATAAAGTGAGCAACCACCACCTATCCCCAATTCTGACATTCAATTATTATCATCCTTTATAAATCATCTGTAGGATCAAATATATAGTGTTAATGATACTACTGTAGCTTCCACTAATTATGAGGACACTTTTGCTTTCTTTAAGTGGATCTTCTGTCTTTCAAATCTTGGCTTTGACAACTATAGGATGTGTGTTTATCTTGTATGTTTGCTTATAGCCCTGTTTCAATGTGAATGTTTATAATGTTGTAGGCAGTAAATCTTAAGTTAGTAATAAAAGCCAAGTCCATTTTATAACTACAAAGTTCTAGAGTGTACTTAGTGCATATTCTCAACTACTGAGTTAGAAACTGTGATAGGTACAGTTGTCCTATTTAACTAGATGAGAAAACTGAACTGTGAGTTACTTGGTTAAGCCATGCAGGTTGAAGAATTTCTACAAGAATGTCTTTTTTGGGTTTGTGGATTCATGACTTCACACACATCAGTCAGAGGAAGCACCATGAAAAGTTGGTTGTTCAAATTCTTTACTGAGCCTTTCTTCCATGCTTCTGTCCCCTTATGATATCACTCATTAATGTTGACAATTTTTACCTCCACTACTACCATTACTATTCATATCATCTCTAATGTTTCATTGATTTAGTCTTTGTTGAGCTCTTACTGTGAGCCCTGTTCTGTCCTGAGAATCTCAATTTCAATGACATGTCTAATATGATCTTTTATCAGCCTTACATAGATGGTTCCTCGGAAGAGACTCAGGCACCCCCAGTTAATGTCCTTCATAATAATTTCTGAATAAAATCCACTTTAGGAATGAAGACAGAGGTTATCTTATATAGCAAATTTCATATTTTCACTCCTGTGAAATTTCAATTTCAAAATGAGTCAGATTTTGTCCTTGTCTTCATGGAATGTATAGTCTATGGTTTCAAGATCATAAGCAATGGGTTAAAATAGCCCCAAAGGCTCTGAAAGTTAGGTCCATCACACAATCTTTTTCTTGGTAGTTTATTTTTTCAGAACAATGAAGGGTGTTTACTAGACTAAATCTCAGCAGTATCTGAGGTATGAACTGTGTGGTATCTAAAATGACATAAATATGTTATAAGTAAGAAATGCTTAAATCAGTTCCCATCAGGTAGTGACTTGTGTGAAGGGATTAAAAATTGAAGATGGAGCCAAAAAGTGGTAGGTTGGAAATGGAGAAGTAGTAAATATAGATGAGGGGAATACATAAGAGAAGGGAGATAGAGGTTGACAGAGAAAGAACATTTAACAACTTCTGTCTCAAATAGCACTGTTTTCTGGAAGATCTATTCCTTGAAAAGCTTCTTTACCTCATGCCCAACTTTGGGTGCTCCTTGCTACTGTAGCCAGACACTAAGATCAGAAAGTAAAGAAATGCTAATGAAAGGTACAGACATTTATTTGCATGGTCACCATGCTATCACCAATGAGGGAAAACATAGCTGTCTGAAGTCGAGCAATTTTATACTTCCAGTTAGCAAAGATATTTTGTGGGGATACATTGTGATTAAAGACCAAGGTTTTTGTTGTCAACTGTGAAGCATCTTAGGACTTTTTCTCTATTGTTAGTGAAATCTTTGCTCCAACTCAGTTGCATTTGCATGGAGAATAAACACAGAGTCAAAAAGTCTCTAAGTGAAAATGTACCAGAAAAATGAGAATTTGAAGAAAAACAAAGACCTGATTCATGACAACTTAGCTTCATGAAGGGATTCAGCTAACTTTTAGTTAGAAAGGAGAGGAAATTTATAGGGTCAAATAATAGAACTTCAGTCAGAACAAAAGACAGTAATTGAATACCTGTAAAGTATAGCCATTAGAGTAGACTTTCCAGAAAACTCAGGGATAGCATTGCATGGGCCTGTAGTCTGGAGATGCTTGTTATAAAATGTCTAATATGATCTTTTATCAGCCTTACATAGATGGTTCCTCAGAAGAGATTCAGGCACCCCCAGTTAAGGTCCTTCATAATAATTTCTGAATAAAATCCATTTTAGGAATGAAGACAGAGGTTATCCTATATAACAGATTTCATATTTTCACTCCTGTCCCTATCTGTAGCAGAGAATCACAGCATTTACCCAAGTATTAATGGTATCAAAGCTTGGGAATGACAGTCCACTGGAAAGAGACAGAGGATGAATGGGCTATCTATTTTTCTCTTCAAGCTATCAATTTGAATTCTATTCAGAAATTTGTATAGTCCCTCATTATGTGATATGAATCCTTTTCTCTGTTCTTGAATAAAACCTATTCTCTTGGCTTGCTTCTTTCATTGCCTTAAAAGCACTTTGGCAGGATTTTTATTTGCTCTATCCAATTTTTTATATCAACGGTTTCGGGGATTTTTGATCTTTCACATAGTGACCTTTTCCATTTTGAAATATGTAATGAAGATAGTTCAGCTGCTAAAAGTTCTTAATATGCTGCAGGAAAAAAATAGTGAATCAGGTGGATGAGGCAACATGTCTGAAAATATTCAGGGATAAGTGAGGAGAGACACAAAAAAGAAAACAAGAAAAATCTACAGAGTGATCTTTTGAAATTGCAAGATGCTGACTTTTAACATGCTAAAAGTCATGTTTGATCTTTCACTAATAAATGCATTTAAATTTTAAACTTTTTTTTTCAAAGAATTTAAATCTGAAATAGTGACCACAGTGATGCACAATGCAACTTTAAAGTGATATATACCTTGTTTTATTCTGGACTCAGTAGTCATTATCCATTTACTCTATTGCTTATTTCCAGCATTAATTGCAAGCTCACTGGAATTCAAAATACTAAGAGATACAAGGAAAAGGATATGCCACTGGCCTCATCTGTTGTTACTGTTATATTTCAAATCTGCTCTCTCTTACATACTCAAGGAACTGATGACTTTATATACCATCCAATATTTGCTGCTAAAAATCTTTAGTCTGATGAATATTGCTTCAAACAAATGGCTACCAAAGAAATGGTTTGGATAAACAATGACCTTTTGATTTCCTGAACCATGAATCAAGACAACAGTTCAGTAAAATAAGTTTGTGAGACATATTGCAGTCCTGACAAACATATGCAACTGATTAATATTCAAGTAAGTTGACACATGCAAAGAGTATTTGAGGAGTAGGAAGATTGTTACATCAAGTCAAAACTGCACAAAAATCATTCAACAATTTTCTCACCTAAATCAAATGCCATCATAGATTATATTTCCATTTGTTTTCCCTCTTTGTCCTATTATTTTGTATGCGTTTTTGTTTCTAGGTAACCATAATAATAATACTTCTCATTTTAAAAAGTCCCCCCACACACACTTTAAAGGGCTTGGTGGTCTCCCTGGAATTATGCAAAATTAGAGAGAAATGGAAATCAGAAAGAAGACAAAAGTCAAATGCAATTGTAATACTTTGTTTTGAATGTTATAGAGCAGAGACTGAGAAAATATGTAGCTTAAAAGTGACAATGAGCTCAATAATAATATAGAAAGACCAAGAAGATAAAAGATAAATTTATTTCCAAGGAGAATCTATAATAAAACTCTATTGATCAAAGTCTGGGAAGATCTTAATGCTATTCAAGTTCCTCAAAGCATGTTAGGAAATATGGAGTGCTCACCTGAGAATAACTCTCACTAGAACAGTCTCAGAGAATAGGCCCAGTAGGAGCACAATTTTTATCCTGGACAAAGGAAAACCTATATGGTTAAATGTATTGCAAATCATATACACTATGATGAAAAGGGAATTAACTTACTTGGAGTTCACTTTCAGAGAAATAATAGTGATCATTGAGTATGAAATAAAAGTAGGAAATGTTTTCTGCAACTTAATGAACTATTCCAACAAATATGATTAGCTCAGGGAATTGTGCTGCATCCAAAAATAATGAAATTGGAGAAAGAAATGATTTAAGGTAAAAGTTTACTTTTTTTTTTTTTGAGTGAGTGTGTGTGTGTGTGTGTGTGTGTGTGTGTGTGTGTGTGTGTGTGTGTATAAAGCACACTGGCATTACTTCCTAGATGACAGGTTAGTTGCATTACATTTATCATACCACCAACAAGCTCTGATTGTTCCTAATCCTAATCATCTATTCTTCTTCCTCTTTGCTCTTATACTTAGAAACAATTATTCAGGCTAAATTTAATCACTGGTGACTCTTTTATATTTAGTATTTTATGTCCAACACAACAAAAAACCCTATGGTATCACATACAGTTTTAGGTCCATTTCTATTGCTGTGATAAAATACCTTTACAAGAGTTTTGAAAGGTAATGTAATTATTTGGCTTTCAGTTTCAGGTTACAGTCCATCATTGCAGGGAAGACAAGATTGTAACTTGAAATAGTTACATTATATCTACCGCTGTCATTAGCAAAGATAGAAACATGTATTCATTCTTGTTTGTTTTCAGCTTGCTTCTTACACTTAAGTATTTCTAGATCCTCTGTATAGGGAATGGTGCCCATGACAACTGGCTAGGTCCTTTCACTACAACCAACGTATTTCAAGACCATCAGAGACATGCATGCCTACCAATAATACAATCCAAACAATTCCATATTAAGACTCTTGTTTCAGATAATTCTAGATTGTACAAAGTTGACAGTTAAAACTATTAGAAATAAACATGAAATGTCTTCCATGTCTCTCATATTACACCACTTACACCAATAGTATCTAAGACTTATCATCTTGTGTGTAGATTGCTGTGATGTTTTCTCTATGACATCTCTAACTTTTGAGTTAGACACAAGACACAGTAAGATTTCTCCATATGTGCACTTACTTTGTCACATTGAGAAATATGTTTTGTCCATCCTTGAAGTTGGCTAACATTTGAAAAATTAAGCATGCCTTTTTCTAGTTCTTTCTGCATACTCTTATTTTCTAGTACATTTAACTTTATTATTAAATTCATGGATTTTATGAGAAATGAATATATCTTACTAGATTGGCATGCTGTAAATATGTTAGTCTTTTAACTTTTCTTCCCTAACAACATTAGCCATGTTGCTTTCTTCCTAAGGAACTTTATGAGTACAATTATAATAAAGTTATAGGGATACCTTATGATATTATTTTGTAAGCAGGGTTGCCACCCAAGCTTAGCTGTAACAGCAAATGCTGTTATGATAGAGGCTATATAAGAATGTTTATTTGAATGAACAATCCATTGAGATATATGAAGTTAAGACACTTTGCATTAGATGGTATCTAAATTCCAATGAAACATATTTTTCTATTATTTGAGAATTTCATTCATGTATATAATGGGTTTTTTCAAGTGTATTTTCCATTTCTTTCCCTCTGTTCTCCTTTATCCTACCACCTCTATTCCTTTTCAAATTGTTTGTTTTCTTTTATTAAACTCATCAAGTCCAGTTAGTACTGCTGGTATGTGCATAGGTGCTTCTATTGCATCATGAACCTTTTCAGGGTCCACATTGTTGAAGAAAGCTGACTCTCTGCCTAGCAGTCATTAATTGCTAATAGCTTCTCAGCTAGGTAAGCATTTCTTGCTTGCCTCACTTCTCTATGTTTAATTATTATTATTGTTATTATTTGGCTTGGTCTTGTACAGGTCTCATACATGCTGTTGTGACTGCTTTGAGATCATATGTGAAATGTCCTATTACGTCTAGGAAACATTAATTTTTCGGTAGTCATCCACTGTCTCTGTCTCCTACAATATTTTATTTTGATCAGAAAGTTGTCTTGAAAATGAAAAAAAAACTTAGACGTTTTTTGCTTCATAAGTTTAAAACCAAGCATGATCTCTGGATAAGGAGGTGGCAGATAACACAGAGGGTAAACATTGCTATGTAATGCCTTTGGACCCCTCGTCATTTTTTTTTTGTTTTGTTTTGTTTTTCGAGACAGGGTTTCTCTGTGTAGCTTTGTGTCTTTCCTGGAACTCACTTGGTAGCCCAGGCTGGCCTCGAACTCACAGAGATCCACCTGCCTCTGCCTCCCCATTTTTTTATAATTATATCCATTATAAATAAATATATACTGCCAAACACACAAGTTGTTGATGACACAGTGGCTTTTGAGAAGTTTTAGCTTTGGTGGGAGACATACAAATGGATCTTCTTTACAGGTGTAGTGATTAGAGATTGTATGAGATGGATAAGGACACTTTTCTTTAATGAAGATATTAATGAGGGTCTGTAAACTGGCAGAAGAATGAATGTGTACTTGTTCATAACACTAAACAAAAGTATATGAAAAAGTGACAGCTATTGGAAATATATTTGTTCAGGTTGAGTCTGAAATATGTGCCTTTCCTTGTCACAGTGCAAATCCCTAACTGGTAACCTAATTTGATGAGTATGCAACAACTTCATATTTAAGTATTAACAGCTTGCTCATTTGCTCATGTATTTCTCTGCTGTTAGTAAAGAACCAGCATTGAAATATTGTTAAACGAGATGTCATGGAACAACAGTATGAGGGGCAACATACTGGTAGACTTGAATTGCACCCCCGCTTTACTTTCAACTTTTTGACTAATAACTTGCTTCTCACTAAGTAAAATGTTACTTGGGATAGTCTTCCTTTCAGGAGGTGAATATAAAGGGTTTGGTCAAATAACCTAAGTGGATGAACAGCTCATATTTGGTTCAAAATATATTCAGAGAGAAATCAGAAATTACTCAAGAGGACCTTCATGAATTTTACCCAGACCTGTCACCAGAGAAGCAAAATTTCTACCCCTAGTCTGCTGAAAACTCTAGGAATAAAGTTTGAAACTTGATTCAAAAAGGAGTCTGTGATGATGGAAATTTTGAACATTTCTCAGCTTAATACGATTACTGCTAGCTGCATCTGGTTACTGAATATTTAAAAAGAATATAATAGAATAAACATTTTAATGATTTAAGTTCATTCAAGTGTAGATAATTCCACTAGGCTAGTAACTAGCTAACTGGGTCGCTCAACTAAATTATTGTGTCACATTAGAATAAAAAAGACACCATAGCCCTGGAAGTATCCAAAGAAGACAATGTTCACTGGAGTTGCTTTCAAATCTGATCTGTATTTATATTTTAATAAGACCTTGTGAGGGGTTGAATTGGACAGCAAATGTAGAGTGAACGCTTGCAAAGGGAAGCTCTGAGAGGGTGCTACATAATGACAGAGATCTTCTCAATGCTGTGTGTCAGCCGTGTGCTTTACCTGGCATTTATATAAATTAGGAAGGATCATTTTTTTCATTAACCTTTTAAGTGAGGTCTACTGAATGTTTCTTCTTAACAGGAAAAAATACCATTATAACTTAAAGTAGCCAGTTCTTTAAAGGGCAGTCAATTAGAGGGTATAAGTATCATACCTTATCTAGTTCTTTGTAGGGAATCACACATTTAGGTTTTCAGTTTTGATCTGCATAAATGTGTTGGAAAAAAGTTTAAAATGATGCTTCAAAGAGATGAAAAGTTTGTAGTAATTTTAATAGCTTAATAAGAACTGGAAATAACGTTTTTGTGGGACGCAACTATATTTTTCATAAATCAGTAATAAAAGCTGAAAAAAATACCTAATTATACTATATTTGTAATTAAACTTGCCATTTTCATTTTAGTTATTACAAAAATATGCATATGCTTTAATGTTGAGATATATTTCTGGGCTTAATTTGATGGGGCGGGAATAATAATGAGGCAAATTAACATGTGCACGTACAAAATTTTCTATGATGGCCACAAAGTCAAAACATTTGATAAGCTATACTTATAGTGTCAATATAATATCTTAATTCAAAACACAAAAATGAGACATTTTATGATACATGTCCATATACTTTTCAAATTGTTAACAAGAATCCCCACTTTGTATCCGGTATTTTGAAAATACACAGAAAATCATGATCATTTCTGGCTTCAAGAAATTTACAGCTTTGGAAGAATACACAAAACAATTATTAAATAACAATCTACTGCTCTTGTTATAGTGGAGGCTATACACAAGGGACATGAATGACTACTGGGGCAATCTGGGATTGTAGGGAACTCGAATAAAAATAGTTCCCCATGGGATATTTTCTGAATTCTGGTGCTCTCTGGACATTGAGAAACAAGGCCAATCATTTCCAAAAAGCAGAATGAGAATTCTGTGGTGATCTTAGGTTGGAGAAAGCATCATGTATTTGCAGTCCAGAGCATCTGGTCAGATTTTGAGGATAAGGAAGTCAGAGTTCTCAAGGCTAGAGCTAAGTTTTCTGTATTTCATCAGAGGGAGATGATGAACCTCAGGGCTGTACCTCCAATTGTACAGGGCCTCCTGGAGAATCAGAATCAGCAGAACAGAATAGACTTAACCAACATTACAACCAATCTCTACCCCATCTAAAGCTCCTGTTGGATTAAGAATTTGATTGAGGAGTCAATCTGCTTGCATAACTTAAGAGGTGAAGAGCCTTCTGAGTAGAAAACACAATTTAAAGCTTCTGATTCATTTGCACAAATATTCAGGATTCAGGAAATATTTTCTAGACATTTGAACATAGAAGTAAATGCGACCTGTAACAAAAAAGGGGGGGGGGATTGATTCATATATTGACATTTGCCGACATGCCTTTTAAATGAGTGTGATTAATATGTTAGAAACTCAGAGAGGGACGAAAAAAGAGGAGGGGGCAGAGAACAATATGGGAGAAGGCTGAAAGTATTCAATATAAATCTGAAACCAATTTTGTAAGTTTTCTAAAGTGAAAACATATTGATGTAGCTTGAGTATATTGGCTGAAGTTTATGTGTTGGAAATTTAATACAAGATGCAGCAGTGTTGAATGTTGGGGACTTCAAGGAGTTATTAGATCACTAGGTCCCTCATGAATGGATTACTGCTGTAACCAAAATATGGGCTAGTTATCAAAAAGATGGATTCCTGATAACAAATGGGAATCCGGAGCTCTTCTCTTGCTGTTCCTTTTTACCCTCCTGTGATAGGGTGATGCTGTACAAAGACAAACACAAGACACATCCCCCTGATCTTGCATTTCCTGTGTTTTAGAACCGTAAGATGTACATTTGACTTCCCCATTTCCCATGTTTACCAGAGGAAAGAAAGAAGAACGATGGGATTTATCTGGAGAGGGAAGACTGGGAGGAGGAAGGAAAGAAGCAAATAAGAAAAAGTTAAATTCAGGTAAATGTATAAAAGTGCAGATTAGAGGTGAACAAAAATAAGTACTGAATACACTAGAGAGTGGTTCAGTGTATCTGCTGGCGAATATAAGGGAAGAACACAAGATATGGAACCTAACAATCCAGAGATACAATGTATAGAAGAACTGCAAGCCAAGAATCCTAAAGAACAGGAAATCCTTGTTCTAGTAAATTATCCTCAATACAGCACAGTTAAAATTTATGAAATATTGAAATGATCCATGGGTTTCATAAATATTGAAGAGAAAATAGTACAAAAGAGGGTCCATGAATATGTGTATGTGCGTGACTCTATATACTGGCATTTTTTAATTCATTGTGAAATGCACTTAGATAGTTGGAAACTATATGTAAAAATTTTAAAGAAAAAAACTGAATTCAGTACAACAGTTCATCAAGTGAGAGAAATTTTGCATGTGACAAATCAAAGCTAAAAATTAAAAGCTTTACAGAGAGTAATGGAAACTATGTGACCTCATGTATGAAATTTTTCTGTTTTTTAGATTTATTATTTTTAAATTATGTATATGAGTTTTTATATAATTATAGGTACCTCTAGAGGCCAGAGTTGTCAGATCACTTTAAGCTGGAGTTATCGAGGACTGTGATGTGTCTATTGTAGGTACTGGAAACTGAACTCATGAACTCTACAAGAAAATATGCACACTTCACTGCTAAGCTATCTCTCCAGACCATGTTTAGAAAAATCCATATAAATGTTTAGAACTAATTTATAAATATAACAACACTAAAATTAAGGATCGCTGCTTATTACATGACACCATCCAGAAAGTGGTTGATAAAGACAGGGCACGAGTCAACTTTGGTTGCAGCAAGAACAAACTATTTACTATTCATGAAGCAAAAAAGAGGTTTATATCCAAATCCTTCTCTATGGAGGAAAAGATGGCCAACCCAGAGGGAGAGTGGATAAAGGCTTAATTAATGACTTTAAAGCAAAGAATAGTAATGATGAAGGAAGGAAAAGAGAGGGAGACTAGGAAGCAGGAAGGAAAAGAGGAGGAGGAGAGGGTTGATTCTCTGCATAAACAACAGCCAGTGAGATGGTAATTTTAAATTACACATGTGAATTTGACTGTTCCCCATAAATAAATATAAATGTTGGTGGAGACAGATAGGTAAACATTATAAAATAGACGTGTGTATTGAAGCATTGCATAGCACCACATGATGTATACAGACCTATGTTTTGTATATTGGGTTTAAACTAAAATAGAGAACAAATATGAAAAGAGACAAACCCGGAGTGAATTAGAGTAGCATAGATGCAGGGCTTTTAGCATTAAGTGTAGATAAAATGAGGAAATGGTTTCATATCTGCCAGAAGATATAGTTGTACAATATCAAATGTTGTGATGTCTCTGGGGCAGCAAAAACATACCCATACTGTGGGCAAGCAGGAGAGGGTCACTTTAGAAACTTGTCATTGTCTAGTAGAGTTCACTAGAACATTGACTAGAACATTTGACTCAAACTCCACCCTTTAGCATATGTCCTAAAGTTAGGTGTTTTTATGAGGAGACACAGACTTCAGTGTTTAAAGCAAGTTTTTATCATATTATCACCATATCATTCTCAAATTAGAGTATCAAGAATATCCTTCAAGACATTAACATGTAATGTTATATTTGTGTTATGGAGATAAAACTGAGCCTTGTGCTTTAGGAACCTACAAACTGTTAAAGTTATAAAGAAAAAAAAGGTACAATTATTCTCAAAATCATGATTGTTTTTGCTTTATGAAAAGAGTGAGACTTTGTGTTTTAGCCCAGGCTGGCCTTGAACTCGTGATCTTGTGTCTCAGTCTTGAGAAGGCAGAGGTTCCTATCCACCACCACCCCTTACAAGGCTAGGACTTTTGATTAACTTGTTCAAGATTGTTACTAGTTTACTAGGTCTTGACTTGGATTGATGAAGGGACCCATAGGACTCCAGACTGAATGTGAGCCAGCATGTTATGTGGACATATGTAACAAGAAAGTTTGCAGTCAGGCCCTGTCCCTCAACACAGCTCTGAGGGTCCTTTCTTGTAGCACAGGTTGCATTTTGGAATATGAACTTTAAAATAAATTCAAGGAATGGTTTCAAGCAAGCCTGGGAAAACTTTTATAATTGAGCCTTTGTCTTGGGACTAAGCAGAAAACCCAGTCACATGTCTGCTTAGCAGGCTAAACATAATATTAAAATATTGAATATGGATAAGCTAGCCATGGGCTTAAGAAGAAATCTTTAAACAGCACATGTCATCTCTGACTAGCCTGTTCTTTGTTATTGCAGTCACAGGTCTGTGTTAGACTTCCCAATGAGCATTCAGCTATAAGGTAACCTTACTGTTCACAGCGTTCAGTCTAAGAGTATGTTGTTTGGGTGCATGTGCAATTACACATAGTTTTTAAAAAAATTATTGTGTTATTGTGGCAACTATTGGTGAAATTATTAAGGCTACTCCACGCAGTTAAAAGGGAGGTTTATTTAGTGGCATAACTTACAAATGAAGGGATAGCTAGGTTGAAGAGTCTGGGAAAGGTATGGCGCAGTCTGGTGGTGTTCTCTGGAGAACTCTGCTCAGTCTACCTCCAGTGTCCTGGAACCAAGAGAGGCCACGCATCTGCATCCTGGGTCTTCAGTGTCCTCTTTCAGCCCCGCCTTGTAGGCGTGACCATTCCTAAAGCTTCATTGGGGGTTGGAACTTCCAGATCAAAGCTGGAATGTCTACCCACTACATCTCCCCCTTTTGTCTAAATAAGAAGGTTCTAACCTAATACAAGACTATATACAAAGGGATGGTTATCAAATATTGTCCAGGAGTAATGAGGGATAATGACCTAGATAAGATGGAACTACAATCAATGTGAACACTATCAAGCAAGAAACACATACTAAAATCCAAAGAAGTCTAGAGTGTGGGTAAATGGCATGTTACAAAGATCATTCCAAAAGGTGTCCTATCCTAAAGAACCTGAATCTAATACTTAATGTGTTCTATCTAAGATATTATATACACATACTAAGTTGTAACTATAACTGCTAGTCTTTAATCTCATCAAAGACCTGAGAAATGGAAGGTAGATGCAAGCAACTTTCAGGAATCTTGCAAGAGTAGACAGAGACAGCCGGCAGCTTGGACAGTCACCTAATGTTTCTCAGCATCGTTGGTGCATTCAAATTGGCTACAGGCCTAGAGTATCTGACAGACCATTTTCAGAAGCAGGAATTCTGAAAGACCATCTTACCCTGTCTTGGCAGAGTATAGTGGTCGCTTTCCTTGTGTCTCACTTGTCCAGAAAGGACAGCATTTGTACTTTGAGTTGAGGCAAGGGCAGGTCTTTGCCCAGTAGGCCATTTTGTGCCAAGAAAACAAACTTCAAATGGAAATGTCTTAGAAGCCCAACATTCTCTCAGGATCAAATTGGTGCTGCCAGGAGCAATTGTGTCTCAGGTCAACAGAATTCTAAGTTATTTAAATGCCATATTCTCTAGGTCCATGAAGTATTTGAAGATTACCTGTCTAACCAACCTATGTATCTATAAATCTGGATAACCTAACTAACATAACTATAGAGATGACAAGCATAGGTGACTATAAATCTATGTCTTATCTACCTAAACAACCTAAGGACTAAGGCTTCATGTAAACAAGGCAAACAGGCTGTAAGCAAATGTACAGTAAAAGGACAATGACTTTAAAATTGTGACAACACACAAAATATAACAGAGGTAGGAATGTATAGTGCAATATGCAATATGACAATAATAAATATATATCAGCATACAAAATTCTTAAACAGAAGTAGAACATACATACAGTATGTCAGATATAAATTTACATTTGTATCAATATACAAATATTTCAAATAAGAGTAAAAATATGTGTACATTAGAACAAATATAGTTCTGTATTTGTATTAATATACAAATTATCTTAAACAGGAATATAAAAATAGTTTATATTTGTATTAAAATATCAGAATTCATAACAGTGCAAATTACTGTGCAAATTATCTAAGGCTACTATTTTACTAAATTTGTTTACTAGTGTATACAATAATCTACCATAATATCTTATACCTATCCATTCCATTTCTTCTTTTCCCTTCTTTTGAGACATTTTTTCTTTCCTTAAGGAGAATACTGAGTTTAATAGTTTCTTCCACCCCCAACCCTATAACCATCATTCATAACCCTGAGAAATATGAAACTTTAGGGAAAAGGGGCATCATTTTCTTAGAATTGCTTCCTGCTGTTTAGGGGGTGATGTTATCTCTGTTGGGTACTGTGAGAAAGCTCAGATAGTTAAATCTCAGTTATACTAACTGTAGATTCTGCAGCAACTCTCAGAGTAATGGGTAAGATTGTCTGAAATTCTGGCAAGAAGTGTAGTATGATGATGATTACCATGGCATCATTCTGGACTGGGTAGAGTTGTTGTTGTTGTTGGGGCCCCATCTTCCTTCTGGAGACTTCAGAGATTGCTATTGGAAAAAACTTAATTTTTTTATCAGAATGGAAGGTTTGGATTTGAAGATGACATGACATGTAAGAATGGATTCTGAGAAATCAAGAGTAAGCATGGAGAGAATTAGAATCTTGAAGACAATGGTCCCTTTTTATTGGTTTCCTTCTGTCCCACACCAGAGGGCTCTTCTGATATGGGAACGAAGAACCTCTCAACCTTTTCTTTAATCAATATGCTTGGGTTTAGTGAAGGAGTGAGCCAATTCCATATCCAAAGCCAGCTTGGTTTATAATTGAATTGGAACCACAACTATTCTAGATTGATAGAGATATAGATGTTAGACAGTGAGATTTTACCCTGTGTAGACTGGTACCAATAGATTCTTTCTTTCTGATGTAAACATCCAGATATCCAAGGCCTTATAAATTCTGGAAGATGGGTATTTCCATTATCCTGGAAAGACAAAAACAGAACCCTACCCCAACCTTCGATTGTTAAATTTTTTTTACAACCTGAAGAGATGTCACATTGGTGGATGATCTTTTACTTCTCCTCATCAAGGGGTTTCTCCTGTTCAAATCGAATTTTTATTAATTTTGTTGGTATCCAGAGCTTTTCTTCTTCTGCAGAAACAAAAGCAAAATCCCTTCCCCGGAGTAGGACATATCCAGGTTTCCATTCTGAGGTCATCTCCTCTTTGAAATAAACTGGTTGGTTTAGCTCAGGAGTTTTGTCTGTAGCCCAATGTCTCTTTGCAGCTGTTGTTCCTTTCTCATCAGCATTGAGAAAATTCAAGGTTAATAAACCATTATACAATCTATTTCTAGGAGTCATTTTTACCTATTGTTGTTTATTTAGCATATCCTTTAACATTTGATTTGATCTTTCTATGACTGCTTGGCCTGTGGGATTGTGTGGTATACCTGTAACATGTTTTATATTGTAATAAGCAAAGAACTGTCTCATTTTATTGGAGACATATGCTGGGACATTGTCTTTCTTAATTTGTACAGGTATGGCTATAACTTCTAATAGGTGCGCAATCACAGATTCACTCTTTTCAGAACTCATAGGAGTTGCCCATTGAAATCCTGAATAAGTGTCAATGGTATGGTGTACATACTTTAATCTTTCAAATTCTGCAAAATGAAATACATCCATCTGTCAAATTTCATTTCTTTGTATACCTTTTGGATTGCTCCCTGCAGGTGATGGAGTTTGGTTATAGAAGGAACAAGTAGGACACTTTTTCACAATATCCTTAGCTTGTTGCCAAGTGATAGAGAAATCCTTCTTCAAACCTTTGCTATTTACATGGTGTTTCTTATGAAATTCTGAGGCTTCTAGCACATTACCTATTAGTAACTGATCAATCTCATCATTATCTTGTGCTAGAGGTCCTGGCAGACATGTATGGGATTTGATATGTGATATATATTCCCTTTTTCTGATGATTTCATGCAATTGTATGAATAATGAAGTTAATTCTGTATTATCAGGAATAAATTCAGCAGTTTCAATACGTAAAACAACTCTCTCTGCATATTGAGAGTCAGTGACTATATTGAGGGGTTCTGTGAAGTCAATCAGTACCATAAGAATGGCATACAGTTCTGCCTTTTTTTTACAGAGTTGTATGGACTTTGTACTACTTTACTTAAGTATCCTGATATGTATCCTGCATTCTCTGATTTATGTGCATCAGTATAGAATGTGAGGACTCCAGAAATTGGCTTGTGTCGTACAATGTGAGGAAGGACCCATTCAGTCTTCTTTATGAATTCTATCCTCTTGTTTTTGGGATAATGGTTGTTAATCTCTCCCAAAAAGTTACTGCAGGCTCTCTGCCAGTATTCATTATCTTTCCATAGTGATGAAATTTCCTCATCAGTTAAAGGTACTACAATTTCTGCTGGGTCCATTCCTGTCAACTGGCAAAGTCTTAATTTACCTTTTTGAATCAAATCAGAGATCTTTTCTACATAAGTCTTTAATTTCTTATTTGGTTTACATGGTAGGAATATCCATTCCAATATAATATCGTCCTTCTCCATCAAAATACCTGTGGGGGAATGTCTGGAGGGGAATATGACAAGAATGCATTTAAGTTCTGGATCCACACGATCCACATATGCTTCTCGAATTGTCTTTTCTACTAGAGCCAATTCCTGCTCAGCTTCAGCTGATAATTCTCTTGGACTATTTAATTCTTTGTCCCCTTCCAGAGTATTAGCTAAATTTTATAGTCCATCTTTGGGTATTCCCATGATACCCAGTAAGTTAGAAATGCTTCCTAACAACTTTTGAAAACCACTAAGAGTCTTCAATCGATCTCTCCTTAGTTGTATCTTTTGGTGTCTAATTTTTTGTAACTCTATCTTATATCCTAAATAATTCATAGAATCTCTTTGTATTTTTTCAGGAGCAATTTGCAGTTCCCAGTGAGGCAAAAACTGTTTTTACTTCTTCAAACATGCTTTCTAATGTGTCTAACTTTGGATCAGCTAATAGGATATCATCCATATAATGATAAATTATGGATTGTGGAAACTTTACACAAATTATCTCCAATGGTTTTTGCACAAAGTATTGGCACAAGGTAGGGCTGTTTAACATTCCCTGTGGGAGGACCTTCCATTGATATCTCTTGACTGGCTGGGAATTGTTATAATTAGGTACTGTGAAGGCAAATTTTTCTCTATCATTTTCTTGTAAGGGTATGGTAAAGAAACAGTCTTTTAAGTCAATAACTATTATAGGCCATTCTTTGGGTAGCAGAGAGGGCAAGGGAATTCCAGTCTGTAGGGAGCCCATCGGTTGAATTACTTTATTAATAGCTCTCAGATCTGTCGGCATTCTCCAATTACCAGACCTTTTTTTTAAAATAACAAATACAGGAGAATTCCAAGGGCTGGTAGATTCTTCAATGTGTTGAGCATTTAACTGCTCTTGAACCAGCTGTTCTAAAGCTTGTAGCTTCTCTTTTGTCAAGGCCATTGTCCAACCCAGACAAGTTTATTAGTTATCCATTTTAAAGTTAAGGCAGTTGGTACTTCTGAGAATTCAATAGCAGTTGTGCTCTGTGTACAGCCTGAATGTTTGGTGACTGTTTTTTATAGCATGTTATGATATTATTCCTAGAAACATGCATTGGTACATATTCCTTTCCTGAGAGTGTAGGAATTTTAATCTGGGTATTCTACTCTTGTAACAGATCTCAGCCCCATAGATTTACTGCTACATTTGCTATATATGGCGTCAGCCTTCCTCTCTGTCCTTCTGGCCCTACACATTCAACCCATCTCGAACTCTGTTTTATCTGAGATAGGGTGCCAATTCCTAAAAGTTGGACATCTACCTCTTGAAGAGGCCAATTCAGATGCCATGATTTTGGTGTAATTATATTCACATCCCTACCTGTCTACCAGGCCCTCCAGAACCAGGCCATTAATTTGAATTCTAAGCTTTGGTCTTTGTTCATTTATGGAAGTCTTCCAAAATATTTGTTTCATTGTGTTCTTTGTAAACTGTGATTCCTCTATCAGAGCTGTTTTATCATCCATTGCCGTATTGGTTTTTACATTAGGCATTGGTTTATTCAGTTGTCCTGGAGAGGAATTTCTCCCACAGTGGCTGGGAATGTTTGTGCCATGTTTGATTTGGGGGCCCAGGCCCCCTGAGGTGTTTCCTGCCAGTGAAGGGTTGCCTCATATATCTATTTTTGATCTGCACTCATTGGGCCAATGTCGGCCTTTGCCACATCTTCAACATAATCCAGGAGGTGGTTGGGGTCTCCTGTTTAGGCTATTCCTAGAAGGAATATTACTTCTAGGATTACCCCATGTACAGTTTTTACTTACGTGATCTGGTGTACCACATTTAAAACATTTGGTACCACAGGGCCTTCTTTCACCTCTGGAATTTGTCTCTCCTATCCACGCCTCATTACTGTAGTTAAGAGATTCAACACCATTAGTATACTGAATCCATTCTTCCAAAGGAGCTGATCTGATATTTAATGGTGTAAGTATTCTTTTGCATTCTGCATTAGCATTGTCGAATGCCAAGGACTCAGTTAATACTTTTCTTAATTCTTTATCTGACACAGCTTTTGTTATAGCTGTGTTCAGCCTTTGTAAAAAAAAAAAATCAGTGAAGGGTTCGTGTGGTCCCTGAAATATCCTTGTATATGCCTCAGTTGGTTTTCCAGGTTCTGGAATTTTTTCCCAAGCATTTAGAGCTGCTATATGGCATAGGGATATTGTATGCTCATCATAAGTGGCTTGTACATTACTGCAGTGAAACATTCCTCACCAAGTATTTGATCTTGGGAGATCTCAAAACCTCTGAGTTTACCTTGGTGTTCTAAATTTCTAGCCTCTTCTCTCAACCAGCTTTTCCACTGTAACTGCTGGCTATATTCTAGAACAGCTGAAATTAACTGATGCCAGTCATCTGGAATGATTCTATGTGATGTAAGATCACAAATTTAACATCTGTTTTATGTATATGGAGTGTATCCCATATGTAACTACTGCTTCCTTTATATTTTTAAAGTCCCTTGTTGAAGTTGGTTGTAATGTATATGTCATATAAGGATCAGGGTGTGTGTGTGTGTGTGTGTGTGTGTGTGTGTGTGATCTGCTGGCTTCTCATGGATGATAACAGGATAAGCCATTTATGAGAGCCATTTGGAGATGTTACAACCTGTATGGTCTTGCCCTTCTGCTTATTAGGTCCCTTGTCATCTTTATTGAGAGTTTCCTCCAGGGTTTGTAAACGAGCACCTAGGGTCTGTTCCAGGGAGTAAACCTCCTCTCTTGTAAGGGATTCCAGATTTCTCATGGAATCATGGAAGTTTTTATGTTCTTCTGAAACATATGATTCCATGGACCTTATTTTATCAATTAATGATAATTTTTCTTCCTTATATAGTGTCTGAGCAGCCACAACTTCACTCTGAAGAGTTAGTGTTCTATCCATTAAATACTCATATTTATTATCAATAAAATCAATTTTGGGTACAAGCCTGTTTAGTAAAGTTTGGTTAGCAGATTCCAGAGAGAGAATATTTTTTACGTAAGTCCTGCTTAGCAGATTCCAGAGAAAGAATCTTTTTCTGTAAGCCTTCATTGCTATCTTTTAAAGCCCATAAATCCTCTTTCAAAGCCTGTATCAGTCCCAATAATGACTCATCTTTGTTCTTATTATTAAACCAGTGTTTGAACACTGTGTGAATTATTACAATGAGTGCCAAAATGGTACAGGCCAGATATGCCTTAGGAAGGTCATATATTTCCAGGAAAATGTCATTCATCATACAGGCAAAAAGGTTTTTAGATTCTTGTGAGGTAATGTTGTCAGCCATATTATAAGAATTACTCAAAATTTGTTAGTCAGTTTTAAGGTGTAAAATTATCAAGTACTTTTACTTGAAATAAGATGCTTATTTGCCTAGCTTATAGCTTACCTTTCTGTGGTTTGGGGGTGTGTGCAGTAGAACTTTTCAGCCAGCAGGAGGCGTTAGTAGAGTTCCAAAGCAGGGCCTGCTGGCGACCTTGGCTGGCAGCAGCTGAAAGCAGGAACCAAGATGGCGGGGAGCCGACACACAGGGAGGGAAGGAAGTCTTAGAGGAAGTGTGGTAGAAAACATATCAAATACAGATACACAAAGCCACACATTATACAGAGAGTGAGGGATCCTGAAACACTTAGCCCTAAAGGAAAATGTCTTCACCAAATTGCTCCCATCAGAGCTCAGGGAACCATGCAGAAGAGGTGGCCAAAAGAGAGTAAAAGCCAGAGGCAACAGAGGATACCAGGAGAATAAGACCCTCTGAATCAACTTGATCAAAGATCGTAAGAACTCAGAGAGACTGAAGTGGAATGCACAGTGCCTTTATGGGTCTATTGCAGATCCTCTGAATATATATGATGGCTTCCACTTGAGAGTTTTTATAAATTGTTGGTTCTTTAATCTTACTATTTATATTTTTAAATTTATTCTTATCTCATATATTACATCCTGACCACAGTGTCCTATCCCTCCTCTGCCAGTCTCCCTATTCAGCTTCCCCTCTCCCCTAGATCCACTCTTCCTTTCCTTTCAGAAAAGGGCAGGCCTCCCAAGGCCTCCCAAACATGGCATATCAAATTGCAATAAGACTAGGTACCTCCCCTCATGTTAAGGTTGGACTAGGCAACTGAGTAGGAAGAAAAGTATCCTAAAAGCAGGCAGAAGTATCAGAGGCAACCTCCACTCCCTCTATTAGGAGTCCTACAAGGACACCAAACTGTACACCATAATATATATGCAGAGGACCTAGGTCAAACCCATGCAGGTTCCCTGATTGTCAGTTCAGTCTTTATGAGCTCCTATGAGCCCAGGTTAGTTGTTTCTGTGGGTATTCTTGTGGTGTCCTTGACCCCTCTGGCCCCTATAATCCTTCTTTCCCCTCTTCCACAGCATTTCCTAAGCTTTGTCTAACATTTGACTGTGAGTCTCTGCATCTGCCCCCATCAGTTGCTGGATGGAGCCTCTCTGATGACAATTATGCTGGGTTCCATTCTACGAGTATAGCAGAGTATCATCAGAAATCATTCCGTTGTGGGGTTTTGTTTGTTTGTTTGTTTTGTTTTGTTTTGCCAGTGGTGTTTTTGTTCTATGCTAGGTCTCTAGGCTATTCAAAATCTGGTTCCCGGATCTCCAGGCAGGTTCTTTAATTTTAAATTAGTATAAAAGATATTTGGAATTTTGTGTTTTTTCCCTTTTATCAATATATTGTTTAGTATTGTGTTGCAACGTTTAGATTTTTTCTATTGTTGTCCATTTCCTATGTTTATATGATACATTTTATTGTTTACCCCATTCCTCTCTCATCCCTTTCCTTCAGCCATACTTCTCAACCAGTCCTGCTGCTAATTCCATATCATCCAATTGAGTTTAAATACTTCCTGGCCTGAACATGGGTGGGAAGTTATTTAGTGGAGCAAGGGAGGTTTATTGGTGGCTACACTAATGAGGAAAGTAATGTTCTCCTTTCTCTTCCAGCAAGTGTTGGCAGCCGACGATTTCTATTATGGATTTATAGTTTAATTGCATTTTGGTCTAGGATAAAAATTTTCTATTATTTTTACTCTGTATGTTCTGAGCTATGTGTTTTGCACCTCAGAATATGTGGACGGCTCAAGAGTTAAGAGTACTTGCTGCATTTACAGAAGACCTCAGATTCAGGTTTCAGCACTCTCGTTGAATAAGGGTCAGGGATTTCTAGTTCCAGAGAATCTAGTGCCATCTTCTGGCCTGCCTGAGCACTGCATGCACATGGCACACATACAGACATGTAAACAAGCATACATAAGTACACATCAATAAAACTGTTTTAAAGTATATATATCCTATATTGGCAATTTTTTTAAAGTATATATATCCTATATTGGCAAATGCTGAACATACACTTGAAAGAGTATATCTTCTGTTTCTGGAGGAGGTATTCTAAATTAGAACCAGCTGGTTAGCGGGGGTGTGTACTTCAAGTACATCATTGTTAATTGTCTGCTACATCTCTACAGAGTGGAATTTCCAGCTCTGCTGCTAGGTTAATCTATATTTCCTATTGGTCCTATTTGGTTTGGACTCACATTACTATACTCTGCTTCTTAACTGCTGTCTGCTTAAGATGATTATGTCTTCCCAGATAATTTATTTACATAATGTCTATCTTCATCTCTAATAATCTTCTTGCACTGAATTCTCCTTTTGCTGAAATCAATATAACTGCAGGATTTTTTTTGAGGGGGTTGGTGTTAACATAGTGTATCTTTCTCTATAATTCAGCATTAACCTCTCCATTTTTCATTCCACATAGTTGTAGACAGTGCATATTGTAGTTCTGTGATCTTAAAAAAAAAACTCTACTCAAGCTGGGCAGTGGTGGCATATGCCTTTAATCCCAGCACCCAGGAGACAGAGGCAAGCAGAGCTCCATGAGTTCGAGACCAGCCTGGGATACAGAGTTCCAGGAAAGGCACCAAAACTACACAGAAAAACCCTGACTCAAAAAAAAAAATTAAAAAACCTCTACTCCATAATTTGTAGCTAGATACTTTTCTCTGTCCCGCCCTGGTCCTGTAGTCCTGCAGCTGCTTTTAAAATAATCACTCAGAGCCTTAGTATTAATTACAAACTGTTGGTCTATGGCTCAGGCTTCTTGCTAGTTAGCTCTTTCATCTTAAATTAACTCATTTCTGTTCATCTGTGTTGTGCAACATTGCCATGGCATTACTTGTGTTCCATTACATCTTGCTCCCCCAGCAGTGCTCAGTGTCTCCCCTCACTCTGCCTTCCTTTTCCCTGTATCTTTGCTTGGACTTTCTGCCTGGGTCTAGTCTGCCTTGCCATAGGCCATAGCAGCTTCTTTATTAACCAGTGGTAGCAACATATATTCATAGCATACAGAAAGACCATCACACAGCATTTCCCCTTTTCTGTCTAATCAAAAAAAGGTTTTCATTTTAACATGAGTAAAATTACATCTGAATAAACAGTTATCGAACAAGAATTACAGTTACAATATCTAGTCTATTTGTATTTGGCAAAATTAAAGAAAATATTATATCATCTATCCTATCTTTGTGATTCTAAAGTTTTATATCTAGTAACAATGGAAAACTATAATTATAATTATCTAGTCTTCAATTCCATCAAAGACCCCAGAAGGATATACTATTACCTAAGTAAATAGGAAGTGCATTGTAAGCAACTTCTAAAATTCTAGAAATGACAGAGACATCTGGCTTCCTGGACAGTCACCTAAAGTTCCTCTATAATGTTGGGGCATCTATCATTAGTCTGGCATACTTTTTGGTAAAGCAGGACTGTTTTGCCTATTTTAGCAAAGTTCATTAGTTGCTGTTCTCTGTATCTTGCAGACTGTTTGGCATACTTTTCTGTGAAGCAGGAACCTGAAGGACCATCTTGCTCTGTTTTGGCGATGTTCAGTGGTCATTATCACATGGGTCCTTTGTGTCCAGTTTATTCAACTTACTGTCAAGCAGTCTAGTCAGGCAAAAGCAGTTTCTTGCCCAAATGGCTAGGTTTGCCATATTGAAAGCAAACTTCTTAAGGAGTTTCTTCAATGCCCATCATCTCTGAAATAAATTGGCACTGCCAGGAGCTCTGGCCTCAAACTCAGAAAGATTTTCCTGGTTCTGCCTCCTGAGTGCTGGGATTAAAGGTTTATACCACCACCACCCAGCTGAAAAACCCTATGTTAACAAAGTATTTTAAGTGCCAATTCTACAGGTTTTTGAAGTATTTGAAGACTATCTATCTAAAATATATCTCTATATGATCCTGAAATGACATATATAGACCATTAGGGCTCTTGTTGCAATAATCCTATATCTTTTAATTGCTATATTTCTATCATTAATATTTAAAATTATTATTGGTATAGTTGGAACAATATCTTTTATAGATGTGTTTTATATTTATTCTGCTTGTCTCCATTTCTTTTTCATTATTTTTCCTTCTTCTGACCTCACTGATTTTAATTGGCTTTCTATATAATTCTAATTTATCTTAGTCTAATGATTACACCATATTTCTTTTTTTTTTTAGTATTTAATGGGTGTCTTAGAGTTTGCCACACACATTTATATCTTACCTGTATACCTAAATATGTAACAACTAAATCTGTACATACCTAAATATGTAACAACTTTTAGTATGATTACTTCATGATAAAAATTGCCTACTTCCTCCTTTCCAGCCCTTAGCACATTACTGATATTTATTTTATTTATCTGTATGCTTAATTGCCTATGTTTTTGATATTTTTATTATAATAAAAACGATCTGTTAAACCAATTAAGACTATGAAAGGGAAAATTATTTTGTTGCCTGCATTTATTTCTCCTTTACTACTCTTTTTATATAAATTCACAATTCTGGTGTATACCATTTTCATTCTCTCTAAAGAAATTCTTTTAGCATTTTTTTAAAATCATGATCAGTTGACAACAAATTCTCTCCCTTTTATTTACTTTTTCCTTATAAAATCTATTTTTCTTCATTTAAAGAACAATATCTCTGTAGAGATCTCTGTGGCAGTGGTTGTTTTTCTCCACATTTAGACATGTCTACTCATTCTTTTTCTTGTTCGGATTCCTAGAAGAACTGTAGTGCAATTGTTTCTTTGTCCTTGATTTCTGCATTTTGACTATGTGTTGCCTCAACATAGATGTTTTCTTTATCCTTGATCTATTTGACTGTGCTGCCTCATCATAGATGTTTTGGAATTCACTCTACTTGATGTTCTCTGCTCTGCCAAGACTGATGGTGTCTTATTGGTCATTAATTTTGGAAAATTATGAGCTATTGTTACTTGCATTATTTCAATTTTTTTCCTCACTATTAGAAGTATGGCTGGGAAATAGTGACACACACCTTGAGTCTTAGCACTCAGGGAAGCAGAGATAGGTGGGTCTCTGTGAGTTCAAGGCCAGCCTGGTCTACAGAACAAGTTCCAGGACAGCCAGTGCTACACAGAGAAATCCTGTCTCAAAACAAACAATGAAACAAAGAAGAAGTATGGCATAACCTCTGTCATTGTCTCCAGGTCATTGAATATTATTTCCATTTTTCTCCATTTCATGTCAGTTTGAAATTTTTATATTGATATTTGTAAAAAAAACTCCCTGATATTTTGTTGTCTGTGAGACTATGAAATGCCTTATTTATTTTTGCTACAGTGGTTTTATTTCATGTACCTACTTTTGTCTTACAGATTTGAATCTCTAATCTTATATTTCTTATTCTCTCCTTCATGTTATTAATTCTTCCATTAGAGTTGTGTAAAGAAGGGATTGACCTTTAATAAACAAAGAGCTGGTCTTTGCTATTGACCACACAAGGCCACTTCTATGATCATGCCCCCATGATGGAACCCCAATAGATAGTCTAGATATTAAAACTGCAGGGAGTTTTCTTTATTATACTCCCATATCACTGGTAGGATGTCTGCATTTGAAACTTTCCCTTTAGTTTATGGGTTGATTTTAATTTATATCCTTAAATAGTAATAAACCATTGTTATACCTAGAGAATGATTTACAGATATGAGAGTGCTATGGAGAACCTTTGCAACATGGTTAGCTTCAGAAGTTGTCATGGTTTTATGGTCTTGTCCACAATAGCAGAGCCTTAGCATATAAAAATCATAGTTATTTTAAAGTCTGTACATGATTATTTCTGCCTCTCTGCTATTTTTAAATCTATTGTTATTATTCATGTTATCCCTTTGGAGTGTGTTTTTGCTTTGTTTGTTTGGTTTCTTTTTATTGTTTTTCAGTATGATTTTTTTAATTTTTTAAAATTTATTTATTTTTTATTATTATATTTGTGTTTTAATTTTGCACATCAGCCATGGGTTCCCCTGTCCTCCCCCCTCCCGCACCCTCCCCGCCTTGCTCCTATCCCCTCCCCTCCATTCCCACCTCCTTCAGGGCCAAGACTCCCCTGGGGATTCATTTAAACCTGGTGGATTCACTGGCAATGGTCAAGAGAAAGCCTGATCTGACCTAGTCTGGTGAACAGATGGCTAAACACCCTAACAGTCCTGCTTGAACTCTCATTCAATAACTGATGGAAGTGGATGCAGAGATCCTCAGCCAGGCCCCTGGTGGAGCTCCAGGTATCCAAATGTCGAGAAAGAGGAGGGACTGTAAGATTTTTTTTAAAATTTTTTTAATGTCATGTGGTATATATTACATAATAGGGACTGAACTCAAAACATCTTTAATGTAAGGCTTTCTGTTTTTCTGGTTACATGTAAGGCTATCTTTAATGTTTGCTGAAGTTACTGTTACTAAAGACTTGTATTTATTCTAGTATTATTTTCTACTCTAATATTGCCTTCAAAGTTTCCGTAACACTCCAATTAAACAGAATCTGACCCGGGCAGTTCTTCAACTGAAATTGCATGCTTGGTCTGTAATACAACTGGCATATCCTATGTTACCTTTGTACATCATTGCTTTATTATCTTCAAAATGGCTTTGTCCTGTAGTATGATAGTTTTTTGCTGATTTTTTTCATTTTCATCTATAAAATTGTATATAAGATTATTCATTTCTTAATAAACTTGCTTGGCATAAGACATAGCTTGTACAAGTCCTCTTAACCTCAGATTTCCTTTCTTCTTTATCTTCTTATTTAATTGTCTTCCTGTTAGGAACCTGTCACTAAAGAAGAACCTGCTGGTTAAGTCAAATGAATACCTCAAACACTTTATGTGTGGAAATAGAGCATCATTCTGTTAATATGGGAAATCAAGAAATGCAGAAGTGAAGGGATTTTCCCAGAGTGGGACATACCACATCCATCCCTTTTATATTTGTTATATTTTATAATCTTAAAAAATTTTAGAAGGGATTTTTGAGCTTTAATGGCCATTCCATATGTAAGATACTGTTTCCTTGAAGTCATCCACCATCTCTGGATTTTATACTCTTTCTATCTTCTCTTCTACATAAATCCATGAACCTTGAGTGGAAGGCTTTAATGAAGATATCCCATTTAGAACTGAGTGCTCCAAAGTCTGTAATTCTCTGTGCACCATCCAATTTTGATTCTCTGTGCTAATTACATTTATTGCAAGAAGAAGCTTCCCTGATAAAGATTGAGTGGGGCACTAATCAATGAGTATAGAAGTATGCCATTAGGAGTGAGTCATATTTCTATGTTCCTTTAGCAAAATAATACATCATGTTTTCTCCTGAGCCCATGACTCTCTAGTTTCATGTTCTTGGCCATTTTGTCAGGATCAGGTACAGGTTCTATATTATGAAGTCATCCTTAAATCCAATCAAAAAGTTTTTTTTTTATATCACTAAGTCCATCAATAATGCCCATAACATTTGTTCCACTGTTAGACAAGTATATCTTGTAGGCAGGTCACTGTTATAGGTCACAGAGTTTGTAGTCGAGTGATTGATGATTACTTTTCTCCTCTGGTGGCATACAGAATAACTTCTAGCACTATGAATATTAGACAGTAGGGTGAGGCATCTAATTGGGCATAAGCATGATTTCTTTGTATTATATAACATAAATATATTGTGACTTTAGCAACAGTGCCTTACCTTCATCTCTGGAGAGCAACAAATGTATTTGACAATAACTCTCATAGTTCGGGGGGTGGAGGGAGTCTATGGGATCCCTTTGGCCAACAACTCAAAAAGATGACCAGACACAACAGGACTGATACACATTTGAACTAAGAGATTAACAGTATGCACAAGCAGGATCTACAGTGGTTCAAACAAATCCCAGGTCAAAGGAAGAGGAGTGGATACAAAGTCCAACTCTTAACTAGGAAGCTATCTGATACATGCTGGGAAAGGAAAATCAGTTATCTCCAATGGGATGTCACTGGGTATAACAACCACACCCGAGAGAAGGTCCCATCCCAGAAGTAGCTGGACAACAGAAAATGAACTCCATATTACATTTTGTGGAGATTTTTTGTTTTATTTTGGTAGCTTTTGTCTTATTGGTTCTTTGTTTATTTTGATTTTCATTTTTTTGTTTTGTTTTAGAGGGTGATAAAGACAGAGAATATGAACTTGAGTGGCAAGGAAACTGGGAAGGATCTTGGAAGATATGAAGAGGTATAAAACATGATCAAAATATATTCTGTGAAAGGAAAATTAAATTAAAAAAGATTTCCTTTGCTTAGGAATTGGGTTTTCTATCTTAAATATTTTATATGAATAGACTATATACATCAAATTATACACACACACACACACACACACACACACACACACACACACACACACGGATAAAGGATCATGCTGTTTTCCAAGAAAAAAACCTCCTAGGTCACATCCTGTCTAAAATTATTGATAATTAGGGCTGAAGAAATAATTCTTTATATCTTCATATATAAAAATCCACTGTGTATCCAAAGAAGGTAAGAATAGGTGTTCTTGGGATCCTTGACAATGCTATTAAAGTAGAACTGTCTATATGATTGTGGGACAAAATACAACCCAAATATATACATAGACAATTTTACCATATGAGAATACTAAATGTCATGTGCACAGTCTTTTAAAATATCTTTAATAGTGTTTAGTAAAAACATAGGTCAGAGAAGACTTAATGAATGTAGAAGCCATGGTAAAATTTCTTGTTAGCAAGTCATCAGCTATCAAATTGAGGCTAAGTACAGTGATTATTACCAAAGAGAAGGCAAATGTTATAAACTTTAATCACATAAGATAATAAAACAACATAATAACAACAGGAAGGAGGAAGAATATAACCACAATAATTCTCAATTTTTTTATATCACTAAGTCAATTAATAATGCCTCTAACATTTCTTCATCCTAGAATTAGAAAATATATAGGATAAATTATTTCTTTTTGAATATCTAAGGATAACTATTACCCATGGAGCAGGGAAAACTGAGAATTTCAAGCAGTATAACAGTATTTGGGTAGCAATCTACACTAAGGAAAGTATTTTATTGGCCACTTTAGAACAATAATACAAAGAAATCAGGGAGCATGAATTTATTAAAAAGAGGATGAAAATATTGGCTGTGAAATTTAAGTGGGAGATCTGAGAAAAAGTCAGCCATTCATAAAATTTAAAAGAGAGAATTTATAAAGTAGTGATAAAATGTCCATGCATAGATGACAATCTTTGTATTCATTTAGTTTATTTAACTTTTTATCTGTAAAGTCATTCCAAAACCAAGATATAAAAATGAACAAGGGAGATATCACCTCTACTTCTACATGCTAGTAGTGAAGGTGATCCTGTGGTAATGTTTATAAATTTAGCGCTTGATATCTAAAACATGCATGCAAATTCAAAAGTAATTATGCAAACCCTAACAAAAGAAAGCAAGGAGATTATCCGTGATGTACTTTCACATCACTTGAAATTAAATTGGTGATCTGCCACTGGCCAGCTTAGGTTATTGGGTAGCAAGGAGAAAGTATTTATAATTAGAAAGAATAGAGTGAAAAGTGTGTGTGAAACAGGAAAGGAAGCTGATATTCAAGTGAAATGGATATATGAGGCCAGCCAGATGGCTCAGTAGACAAAGGCACTTTCTGGTCAGCCTAATATTCTGAATTCAATACCTGGGAAGAATATGGTGCAAGGAGAGAACTAACTCATACAAGTTGTCTTCTGACTTCCACACAAGGGCATGGCAGGTGTGTATATCCCTTCCCACAGATATACACACAATAAGTAAATGAAGTATAATTAAAAATTAGAAAACCAGAAACACAGATACAAAACAAAAGAAATGAAATTGATATAATCAGGTTTGTGATATAAAAAGATATTCTGGTAAAAGATGAAAGGTGAAGCACCTGTGAATGTTCAAAACTACTCTTTACCTTGGAAAACTCACTCCTAAATGGACTGTCTTCATCAGTCTCCTTCCCTCAGGATTTAGGAAACTACATGGGAGAAGAGATAGAAACATTGTAAGAGTCAGAGGAAATAAATGACACTATGGAAACAATGTATTCCATACACAATAGGACTGATACACACATGAACTCACAGAGAAGGTAGCACCATGCATGGGCCTGCACTAGTCTAAGCTACATGGGGGGAGTAGGACTGAGGTGGGGGAGTAGACATGATCTTCCATCCCCAGCCAAGAAGCTATCTCCAATTGATAATCACTTGCAAAGAAAAAAAAAATCAGTTTTTTTTTTTCCAATAGAGTCTCACTGGCTGTGGTGGTTTGAAAGAAAATGTCCCCCAAGGGGAATGACACTATAAAGAGGGTGACCTTGTTGGAGGAAATGAGTCACTGTGGGTGTGGTCTTTGAAGTCACTTTTGCTCAAGCTTCCCTCAGTGTGAAGTTGACTTCCCATTGCCTGCAAGATGTAGGACTCTCAGCTATACATCTGGCATTTGTCTGCCTGCATGCTGCCATGCTCCCCACTATGATGATAATGGACTGAACCTCTGAAACTGTAAGCAAGTCCCTCAATTAAATGTTTTCCTTATAAGAATGCCACGGTCATGGTGTCTTTTCACAGCAATAGAATTCTAACTAAGACACTGGATATACAAATACACTTAAAGGCATACAAATGAACTCAGAGGTATTTTGGGAGATTTTTTTTTTTGTCTCACATTGCTTTGTTTGCTTTTTCTTTAACCTATTTGTCTTTTGCTTTTAGACTATAGTTTCTGATATTTTTTATGGTTTTGTGTGTGTATGTATGTATTTATGTGTTTCTCATGTGTTGTTTTTTTGTTTGTTTGCTTCCATTGCCTGTTTGGTTTCTAGTGAAGAGAAAGAAGAGGTAGAGTTGGATGGTTGGGGAGGTAGGCAGGTTCTGGGAGGAGATAAAGCAGGGGAAAACATGATCAGAATATATTGCATGAAAAAATTATTTTCAACCAAAAAAGTACTCTTTATTTACCTACACTTACATAATTGTGGGACGAACTATCAGAGTACCATCTACTTTTGAGGAAAAACAATTATGGTAAATGTATAAATATTATCTCTGACAAATACACCTAAACAGACAGTCAGACATACATACACACACACACACACACACACACACACACACACACACACACACACACAAAGCAAAAATTAAGCATAAAATACATCCATGCTTGCCACTGTGTCTTGTAAACCCAGCTATTCAGGAGGCTATGGCAGGCTGATTTTAAGTTCAAGGCTACTGTGGGATAGAGAATGAATTCAAAGACAGCAGCCTGAGGAATTTAGCTAGATCTGGTCTCAAAATAAAAGTGAAAACATGATGTATTTAAATGATGCATCATGTACTTAGCATAAGTAAGGCTTTAGTTCCAATCCTTTGTATAACAAAGTTAATCCATTCATCAAATTTTAAAATGCATGCAAAACTGTATTTCTGTTCTCTGGAGTTTATTTGGTTCTTTAAACAATATATCTGCTAGTTACTGGCGTTAAGTTTTACAGAAGCTTCAGGTATATTTTATTGGCCAAACACGTCACACAGCAATATACAACCTGAGAGACTGAGGAAGTGTGAATCATGATATAGTCAACAACCACATATAAGCTTGAATCACACCACTGTCTAGCATAGTATGGGACCTCTATTGTAGTTTGGTAGACATTTTTGAAATAAAGTTGTATAGTATTAAAGTTAAAATTATTTGTATATGTTCTTCACTTTAGGGTAAATTGGTGCATACAGTCATTCTCAGGAGAGCTGCAAACTTCAGAGACCTGCTTGGGCTTGAACCACAGTTTCTGAAACTCTGCATTTTTCAGGGTGTAAGAAAGCTAGAAAACCTATGTGAGGATCCTCTATACTTCAGAAGTTACACAAAAGAAGGGGGACTCCTTCTTTGTAATTTTTAATATGTTCAAAGGGAAAGGGTCTTTTTTATGAAAGAGTCTTTAAAAATCGCTTTTTCATTCTAGACGTAAGTGTAAGAAAGTATCCAATTCACAATAAAGCTTCTAAAGGGGAAAGAGCCTATAAAATAACTGTTCTAGGGTTTGAGGGGGAACTATTCCTCAGAAGTAGTATTGCAAACATCACTCAAGAGAAACAGACTAAAGGAACATACTCATGGGAAGCCCGCCAGATTTTGCTTTAGCAGTTTTCAGTATTTTGCCTTGCTCACATTTCTCAAAAAGTCATCTGAGGAGTAAATGCACATAATCCTAAACACCTTTGTATGATTTAGTTACATGTATATTGGCCAACTTGATTAGACAATGAGTTATTCGCACGACTGTCATACACAGTCAGTGAGGCTTTAGCTGCTCCACTGTGCTTCTACCCACCCTTCCTAGTCATTCATCTGATCTCTTCCAACCTATTTATGTCCATCAGTCTCAGCACCTGCATTGGTTAAATCAACTGGTATAACTATTTGATTTCCAAGATGTTTTTCTGATTTTTTATGTAAGACTCTTGGGTGTAATTTGTCTAGCATTTCTGAAGTGTTGGGGAGGAGGAAGAAGCCAATTTACTAAAATGTATTTACCCATTTTCCATGAGGAGAGGGTCCAGGTTATTTTTGTTTGTCAATGTATCCCTAGTACTGAGATGTACATTTGATACACAGAAGGTTCTTGCTTAATATTTGTGGACCTACTTGTAGGTAAAGGAATATCATAAGCATTATACTGCAATTAACTGAAAAGGACTGGAAGTGAGCCAATTTCTGACTTACTGTATTTTATAGCTGAGTAAACTATAATTGAGCAAGTATAATGGGCATATGCTTAATGAATGCCCAGCAAACATTAATATTATTAGGACATAATTCATTAGTGATAACACATATATTCAACAGTGTTAGGATTTTTAATTAATTAGAGTGACATGTATTTGGAAGGATCTCCATGATGTAACAATGAAAGGAACATTTACTATATGCGAAAAGAACCTCACAGTTAAAAGCCATATTATTGTGTATGCCTTATTTGTTTAAAGAGGAATTGAAGTAGTAAGATTTTTAGGTGCATAAGTCTCTTAAAGGCAAGTGCTTGCTTAACACACAGGATAAATTTCAATGAGCCAGAAGTCATAGGCAGATAATCATAGATAGAATTTGTGACTAATTATGATGAGCTAAATGTTGACTCTGTCCTCTGATTCAAGGTTTAACTTTGTTGTCAGTCTGAGTGCCAGTGCAAACAAATCTCTCACATCTCTCCCTTTTTGTCTAAATGAAAAGGAAAGGTTTTTGTTTTGTTTTTTTTAGGTTTTCTTCCCTCCTCCTGCCCTCCTTTGCCCCCCCCTCAACTCACCACCTATCCCCTCCTTTGAAAAGGCAAGGCCCTCCCATATGGGTTCAACAAAGCCTGGTACATTCGGTTGAAGCAAATGCAAGCCCCTCCCCCTGCACCAAGGCTGTGCAAGTTGTCCCACAATAAGTTTATGCTGTGGGATATCTTTCTGTATGCTGTGAATGTGTGTTACTATGATTGGTTAATAAAAAAGCTGCTCTGGCCTATGGCGAGTCAGGTTATAGCCAGGCAGGAAATCAAGGAGAGAGACAGGAAGGAGAAAGGAGAGGTGAGAGAGAGGCAAACCAGTGGCCCAAGGAGCAGCATGTAATGGAACACAGGTAAAGCCACGGATCATGTGGCAATATATAGATTAATAGAAATGGGTTAACTTAAAATGCAAGACCTAGCAAAAATTCTTAGCCATAGGCCCTACAGTTTGTAAGTAATATAAGCCTCTGTGTGTTTACATGGGACCAAGTGGCTGCAGGGATGCAGGTGGGAAAGATTTATCTGACCACCAGGCCAGGCAGGACCAGAGAAATGTCCAAATACAAGTATGGCTTCCAAAAAGCCAGCTCATGCACCAGAGATTCTGCCAGGGAGTCTCTTAAGCAGATCAAGCTACACATCTGTCTCGATTATGCAGAAGGCCTAGTCCAGTCCCATGGAGACTCTACAGCAGTTGGTCTAAAGTTCATGAGTTCCCACTAGCTTGGACGGGTGGTCTCTGTCATTTTCCCCTTCATGATCTTGATGGCCCTTGCTCATAGAATCCCTCCTCCCTTTCTTCAACTGGACTCCTGGAGCTGGGCCTAGTGCTTGCCTGTGGATCTCTGTATCTGCTTCCATCAGTTACTGGATGAAGGCTCTATGATGACAGTTATGGTATTCACCAATCTGATTACCAGGTAAGCCAGTTCAGGCGCCCTCTCCATTATTCCTACTAGTCTGAGCTGGGGACATCAAAAGGAAAGGTTTTAACTCTCACATCGTGATACTAAAACCCATAAGAACAATTTTTAGGTATTGTTTAAATAAAAAGGAAAGGTTTTAACTTAGACAAAGTAAAACTATATACAATAAGAACAATTATCAAGTAAGAATTACATTTACAATGTACAGTCCATTTGTGTTTGGCAAATCTGGGGAAAATATTTTATCCTGTCTTGGTGAGTGCAAAGTTTTGTACCTAATTCACTTTCTTTCTATCATAACTTGTATTAAGAACCCAGAAGTATCTTTTTAGAACTTAAAACATTTTATTAGATAAACAACTTAAGCTTTTATGTCTCCCAACCTTATACACTTTACATCTCTTTTGTGAGTTTCTTTTCTGAATTTGGTAACAAGGAGAACTGTAACTATAACAATCTAGTTTTCAATCCCATCAGAGACCCAAGAAGTATGTATTACTTGAGCAAACAGGAAGCACAGTGCAAACTATTTCCAAAATGACAGAGACATCTGGCTGCTTGTACAGTCATTCAAGGTTCCTATGTAACACTGGGCATCTATCTTCTGCTTACAGCCCTAGAATATCTGACAGACCTTTCTGTGAGGTAGGGATTTTGAAGGATTGTAGGTTCTGCTCTAAATTCCTTTGTGTGTGAATATTTTTCTCAGTTTCATTAGTAGGTCTTTCTAAGGCTTGTATATTATTCATTATTTTTTAAAAAATATTTGGCACCAATGTCAAACCACTTTTTAAAGGATAAAATATGAATTACCAAACTGATAATAATTATAATTAACATTATTTCAATCACAGCTAAGTTGGTTATCCTTTTATTTAGTTTTTTTTTTCCATTTTCAAGCCATCCATTGTATAACCATACAGAGTCCTGGCTCCCTGCATCTTAATATTGTTCCCCATTCTTAACATGAGAAAGACTTAAAAAACAAAACAAAACAAAATAAACCCCTAACTTGCCCCCTTAAGAATTCTCAGGTATCTCACAGATCTGCTGATGGTTGCAACAAAGGTGGAGGTGTGCAAGAGTACCCAGCTGCAGTGGTTTGGAGCACAGCTACCTGCAGTGTTTGGGGCCAGGGGCAGGAGCAGCTGAGGGCTGTTGTAGAGAGAGACTTGCAATGGGAAAAGCCCATGGCTTATGCAGAGGACCTGCGGGGAGGGGGAGAAAGACTGCCACAGTGGAGGCTGAAAGGTGGCAGCTTTGTTGTGTTGGTGTGATCTAATAATGCCATGCATTGGATGGCATCCTCTCTGTATTTCCCAGGCTAAGGACTAGGTAGCTTCTCAGCTCCCTAGGCTAGATTCCTTAGCAGTCCCAGTCTGTTGTTGGAGGCCTAGAGAGGGTTCCTATAGAGCCACAGGTTTTTGGGTCTACATGGAAGTGGTAGAAGCTGGGTTCTGATGTCAGTGAAGGATGGAAACAGCAGTGATGGAAACAGTGTAGATAAACTTGCTAGTACGATGTGGGGCAAGCAGGGGAAAAGTAAAAACTTTCCTCTGGGGTCTCCTTATGTCATAGGGAAAGTCTGCCCTGTTGCAATCAGGGTGTGTATTAGTTACTTTTCTGTTGCTGTGGTGAAATAATATTACCAAGGCAACTTAAAGAATAAAGTTTATTTTGGGTTGTAGTTTCAGAGGGACAAGGGTCCATCATGGCAGTGAAGCATACAGCAATTGACAAGAATAGAAACTGAGACATAAAGCCAAGAATTCTCACCTTCAATAGCAAGCTCAAAGCAGAAAAGGCCAACAGGAAATAGGGAGAGGCTATATAACTTCAAAGCCCACTCCCAGTGATGTACTTCCTCCAACAAGACCATTTTTCCTAAACCTCTCCAAACAGCACCACCAACTTGAGACAAATGGTTCAAATATCTGAGCCTGTGGGGAACATTCTCATTGAAATTACTACACTTTTTACTTCAATTAATCTAATCCAGGAAATAGATCACAGAGGTTCCTAGAGGCTTGTCTCTTCAGTCAATTCCAGTTTCAGCCAATTAGACAGCCATGATTATTTATCATACCTACCATCTCTACAAAATGTAACTTTAAATGTCACTCCAATCCCCAGAAGAGTTAAATTCTATTAGTATTATTTGTTTCTAGGATGTAACTATCCAAATGGCTATATCTTTGTATTTACTTACCAGTAGAGAGAAAAATTCCACTTATGGCTAGGATTATGAAAAGAGAATACTTATAACTCCCCAAAGCAGAATATGCAGAGAGCAGAGTTTCAGTACTATACTTATTAATTTAAACCTTATTTTCTATATTAAACCAAACTACTCATTAGAAATGGATACCTCTCACAAATGACTTCATAAAATACAATTGGAAATGTTTCATTGTAGATGTAACCAGCCTATTAAATAAGAAACACAGAACCAATTGCAGAGTTAAAAACCACAAGGTCAGAGAAAGAGCGGAAAACCTTAACCTTCACTGCTTCTGCTGTTCTTCCTCTCTGCCAGAGACCTACTTCTGTACGTCCTGTCTATTTAAAGACTTTCTGTTCTGTTTTCTCATTGGTTGTAAACCCAGCCACATGACCTCCTCGTCACTGCCTGTTTGTACAGACCTCCAGGTCTTCTATGGTTGGTATTGAGATTAAAGGCGTGTGTCTGCCATGCTGGCTGTGTCCTTGAACACACAGAGATCTACCTAGCTCTGCCTCCCAAGTGCTGGGATTAAAGGAGTGCTCCACTACTGCTCAGCTTCTGCTCTGGCTTGCTCTGACCTCAAGGCAACTTTATTGACATACAAATAAAATCACATTTCAATACAAATAAAATATCACTATATTTCCCCTTTTCTATTTTAATAAAAAGAAAGAAAAGGAAAAAGTTATAACTAATATAAGAAAAACTATATACAAAAGTATAATAACTATATATACCATATATACAAACAATAAATACCTAAACAATGTCTAGTCCATTTGTATTTGACAAATTCAGAGAAAATAATTCCATTATCTAACCTATTTTGGTAAGTCCAGAATGTACCTGATTCACCTTTTTATCCTAACTTATATTGCTAACGGAACTGTCTTATAACATCTTTCAAATTTATACACTTACAGCTCTTAGTGAGTTTTTCTGAAATCCTTAACAAAGATAATTATAACTATAACTAACTGATCTTCAACTCCCTCAGAGACCCAAGAAGGAAATAATACTACCTAAAAATAAAAAATAAAAACAAGAAGTGCATGCAAGCAGCTTCCAAAAAAAATGTGAGTTGACAGAAACAGCCAGCTGGCTGGACAGTCACCTGAGGTTTCTCCACAGTGTTGGGGCATCATCTTCAGCCTAGAGGCTTAGTGTATCTGACAGACTCTTTTGTGAACTAGGATGTATACAAGGTCAACAGTTTGACCTCACATTTGGTGAGAGCAGTCCATGTACCAGAAACACCTGAATTCCATTAGTGTTATGTCATGATTCAGGATTTTAAATTTTGGAAATTATTGATGTTTTTTCAATTCAGCTGTCCATTTTTCTTGGCTGTGTATATGTGGCTTCATCTTGACATCCTGTTCTTCTCCACATCCCTCTATTAAATGCCAGTCTACCATTGAGAGGGGTGAGCTTAGTTATTATTCTTCAAGAATAACTGTTTCATCTGCTGTTCCATTGCACATCAGAAGCCATTGGCCCACTCCCTGTTCAGCTGCCTTCGAAGAAAAGGGCACGGTACCTTTTACAGATTGCAAAGGTCACTCACTTCAGGGATGGCGCCATATTGTCCTGGTTTCAGAAGATGCCTTTTGTTAAAGCCACAACCACACTTGTTTTGGCAAGAATTGGTAGTCCTTGGTTTAATGTCCTGTCTGTCCTGTTTGTCAGCAGTTGATTAGAGGACACTTTGTTGTCCAGTGGCTAACTTTTGCCACAATGAAAGTTAACTCCATATGCAGTTTCTTCAATGCCCATATTTTCTCTGAAGTAGATTGGTACTGCCAGGAGCCGTCATGTCTCATAGTCATAGCAAAAAAGAAAAATTCTTAAGTTATTAAAACATTGTAAATGCCATATTCTGTAGATCTCTGAAGGGTTTGAAGATGACCTGTCTATCTAAAATATATCTGTTTGATCTTGAAAACACACCTAATATGACTACAAGTTCAATTGTAATGTCTAACCACTAATTTTCATTTCTATATATCCTAATAGTTGGTAATACTAACATTCAAGGATTAGCAAATTGCATTACATTGTTAAATGAATGGTATAAATACAATATCTCAAGCAAGATTAGAAATACGTGTATGGTATATTCTAACAATCTCAATTTCAATAATAATTTGTATACAATATAAAACAATCCAATTGAATGTAAAGTATTTAAAACTAGTAATTGTCTTTTTCTTTTTTCTTTTTTTTTTAACAAGCACCTTTTGCCTAGCCCTTTTCCTAACCCTTAACAACAACTTGTAACCAACCCTCCTAAATAATGAAAACTATCCCAGACCCAATACCCATAAAAAGACCAAAAAACCGCCCACCCCACACCACCCCTTTGGGAATGTGGGGGTCGAATTCTTAAAATTGCTTCCTGCTGGGTATGGGTGAAGTTATCTTTATTCTGAAAAGAAAAATTTTGGGTTAATTGTCAAGTCCTGTATCATTTGTCCCGCCGCTGCATAATGAGAAAGTGCAGGGCTTGTTTCAAGTCCTTGTTCAAGTAGTCTGTCAGGCTGCATCATCTCAGCCAGTCATCTTGAAATTGTCCTGAGCAGTTTGTAGTCCAAAGTCGATCTTTCCATGGTGTTAATGGCTTTACCATAGTCCATGTGGCATCATCATTGTGGAGTCACATAATCAGCCTCGGGTTTGATTTCATTAATAAGAACTTTTAAGATTCATGCTACATCTGGCGCCCAACGTTCGAGGTACGAATTCATGAAAAAGCCTCTTGCCTGTGGCCTTGTGAGCCCCAGCTCAGGCCTGAGCTACACTCAGCCGGTAGTGGCAGAGCATGCTGGTAAGATTTGCTGAAAGAGGAAGAAGGCAGAGGCAGGAGGATCCCGAGTTGAGGCCAGCCTAGGAGAAGCTTCGGCCAGGGCAGAGACACAGTGTTGGTGGGACCATGGAGGCAGTGACTGCTGCTCCAAGTTGCAGGCTGCTTCTCATCGTGTTAGTGACTGCAGTGATGCTGCTACCTGGGACGAAGTGTTTACTACTGCTTGTTCAGAGAAGAATTGCCAGGACCAGTGTGTTACAAGAAAGCATCGGCAAAGGTCAGTTTGGAAAAGGTTGGCAAGAGAAATGCTGGGGAGAAATTGCTGTGAAGATTTTCTCTTCTAGGGAAGAACGTTCGTGGTCCCAAGAGACAGACATTTATCAGACTCTGATTGCTCCAAACCACAGAGGAGGCACAAAAAAAAAAAAAAAAAAAAAAAAAACCTAAAGGGAACCATGATCATGCCTAACAGTGACTTTGTAATCTTCAAAAGGATGATGGGACTCCACAATGATGATGCCACATGGACTATAGTAAAGCCATTAATACCATGGGAAGATCGACTTTGGACTACAAACTGCTCAGGACAATTTCAAGATGACTAGCTGAGATGATCCAGCCTGACAGACTACTTGAACAAGGACTTGAAACAAGCCCTGCACTTTCTCATTATGCAGCGGCGGGACAAATGATACAGGACTTGACAATTAACCCAAAATTTTTCTTTTCAGGATCCCCTAAAGATGGAAGTAATTTTAAGAAGATGACGCCCACATCCCCAAAAGGTGGGATGGGAGGTTTTCCATCATTTAATGAGTTTTGGATATTGTCATTGTTTATGATGATTGGTTACAAGTTGTTAATTGTTAATGGTCAGGGAAAAAGCTGAACATGAAGATTAGATTCAGAGGTTTTGTTTAAAAGAGAAAAGGAAAAGGGAAAAAGGAGACGATAGGTATGAGGTAGATCACTGAATCTACCCTGAGAAAAAAGGGTATAATAGGATAAATGGGTAGATCATTGAATCTACTCTAAAAAGAGAGAGATAAAGATGGCAAAAGGTAGATTACTGAATCTATTATGAAAAGAAAAATACTTTCAAAATGGAACTACTTGTTTTAAACAGGATAAGTAATGAAGATTTTTGTCTGAGTTTATCAAATGTTACTGGACTGGACATTGTTATATATAATGGAGTTTTTCATCTGAATTTGTCAAATGTTAATGGACTAGACATTGTTAATGTGATTCTTGTCTGTATATATTGTATATACTTATTGGATAGTTTTTCTTGTATTAGTTATAAACTTTTTTAATTTTAGACAAAACCAGGGGAAATGTGATGGGTATTATGCTCCCTGAAATATTGTGTGTTCCCTGAAATAAACATATCTGGGGTCAGAGAACAGACAGCCACTAGAACAAAGCCAAAAATGGTGGCTAGAAAATGGGTCAGAGCAAACTACAGCAGAAGTTGGGTGGTGGTGGTACACACCTTTAATCCCAGCACTTAGGAGGCAGAGCTAGCCAGTTCTCTGAGTTCAAGGCCACTTTAGAAATAGTTAAGCATGGTGACCCACACCTTTAACCCCAGAGAGTGGGGTCAGAAAGAGAAAGGTATATAAGGCATGAGGACCAGGATCTAAAAAGGAAAAAGCATGTAGTCAGTTAAGCTTTGGAGCAACACAGTTCAGCTGAGATTCATGTGGAGGAGGACTCAGAAGCTTCCAGCCTGAGGAAACAGGATCACCTGAGGAACTAGCAAGGTGAGATAGCTGTGGCTTGTTCTGCTTCTCTGATCTTCCAGAATTCACCCCAATAACTGGCCTCAGGTTTGAGTTTTATTAATAAGACTCTGTAAGATTCATGTTACATTTCATCTTTGGTTTAAAAAAAACTAGGAGAGATACCAATTAATGCACACAGAAGCCATCCCTTCATTCATCACATAACCATTTAATTATTTTTTTATGTACAATATGCTATGTGGGGAACTGTAAGTTTGAGAAACACAAGTAAATGGAAGATGTCAGCACTTGTAGAGATTTTCCTGGAAATTATTTTGATAGATTTTTATTGAAAGACTAGACATCTTTTATTTGCCCAATTCTAATTTAAAACATTGATAGATTCTCAGATTATGGGCATATTTATTTTTTATGATCCATTGTATTTTGTCAATTTCTATTATGGTTATTATGATGAATTAGCCTTCACTAAGCAATTATCAAATTTAAAACTTGATATAAAGTCTGAAACTACATGTACTATTGTGTAATTTGTGTTCACTTGAATTTTTCTGGGACAAGATGTTTAATCTTCCAAACAGTTAATATTCTAACTGTTGTTCTACAGATATTTGAATACAGTAGGTATAAGGTGAGTTAAATGTAATTCAGTGAGTTCTGATCATTAGAACTAAACAGTAGAGTATTCATTATTTCTTTTGAAAAAAGTCAACACTGTATACTAGTTTGTTTGTCCAAGATGAAAATTTCTGAGTTAGATATATTTCAGATGACAGGTTCATAATGCTCAACTATTGTATCAATGTGTCTGAAATTGTCTTGTTTGTTAAAGTATAGAATTCTTTGTAACATCTTTGAAGATACATAGTTCACATGAAATAAATGTCTCAACTTAAAGTACATAATATTTTAAAAGATATTGACAGAATTACCTAACTATTATGATAGTTTAATTGTTAGATAGTATTCATTCACCCATCCTAAGGCCCTGGTAGCTGCTAAGTCTGCTTTCTGTCTTTGTAGATTAACTATTCTATAAAATTCTTAACAATTAAATAAGATAATATGTAATCTCAGGAAGCTAATGTCTTTCACCAAGTATAATCTTTTCAAGGTCAATACATATGATAACATCTGTCAGTGAATAATTTCTTCTTATTGTTGTGTACTATCTCATTGTATGAACACTTTGATTTTGTTTATCCATTATCTGTCAATGGACATCGTTTGTCTCTTCTGACTTAAAATGCTGTCAGGGACCTCAGTTTACAAATTTTATGTAAACACATGTTTTCAGTTCTCTTAGGAATTGAAGTTTAGTGACTGTAGTTTTAATATATTGAAGAACTGCCAAAATGCTAAGTGGTCACAACAGTTTAAATTCCCACAAGCAAACTATGAAGTTCTGGTTTCTCTCTCCAAATCCTCAGCATTAGTTGTAATACTAAGGGAGGGAAGAAGGAATTTTATTTGTGGATGTGATTTGCAGCAGTTTAATGTTCTTCTGACTTTTTACATTTCCTAAACAAAATGACACTTAAACATAGTGATTAGGAATAAAAGTTAATGCTCAACTTTAAAACAAAATTCTGAAAAGTTACATTTTTATAGCATGTACTTAATCCTCTCTCTTGTTGCTTAAAAGAATTATCTACTGTACATTGTTTAATTTTAGCAATAGGTTAGTCCTAGGAGATTTTGTAAACACACACACACACACACACACACACACACACACACACACACGAGTATATACATACATACACACACCATTTGTTCTCTTCTTTATTGCAAATTTCAAATAATTGAATTGCATAGAGATATTTCTATATTATTTATGAAGTTGAGCATGTGGGCTGCCTTCTCAATGACCTTATGCAGCTGGCTTCATAGGAAATAACATCTTTATGCTACTTCCATCAGTGTGTTAGTTATTATGGCTTTACAATTTCCCCAAATCACAAAGGGTCCAATACAATATAACATTTGAGGATGTTGAATGTGTTTATTGTTGTAGATCTCAAAACACTCGTATTTTCAAAGAAGCTGCTATGGAAAGCACCTACTGAGTTATTTTCAAAATATTGAGAATAGGGAGCAGGTGTTCACTTGCCAGTAATGTAATGAACAAATTGGGTTAGTTAATAATATTTGGTAAACAAACTGTATTTTCCAAGAGTATATTTCAATTTATTTCTCTATTTAATTTTCAAAATCTTTGCTATCATGCCTCAACCTAAAAGATAAACTTTAGCTGTTTATCATAGACCTCTCACTCAGTATCTGCTATCTTCAACCAACTTTTTTAAAAATAATTTTAATTTTTATTGATTTTTTAATTTTGTGTTTTATTTTTACATATCAGCCATGGGTTCCCCCGTCCTCCCCCCTCCCGCCCCCACTCCCACCTTCCCCGCATCCTCTCCCCTCCGTTCCCATCTCCTCTAGGGCCAACACTCCCCTGGGGATTCATTTAAACCTGATGGATTCAGTACAGACAGGTCCAGTCCCCTCTTTCCAGGCTGAGCAAAGTGTCCCTGTGTAAGCCCAAGAGCTGGTTGTTTCAACTAACTTTTGATGTATTTATAGCATAGCAGATTACTCTGAGTTTTCTCTAAGGTAATTAAGATCTCATAACTATTTTATATGTGAGGAATTGAAGGGGAAGAGGGTAGGTATGATTATGTTTCAATGGATACATATATGAAATTATCAAGAATAAAAAAGTTAAAAGTTTATCCTGAGGTATGTAAGCAGAAGCAGCTAGAAGAATAACACTATTATTATAGTTGGCATTCTTTGTAAAATTTTTTCTTGTTTTCTTTGAGTTTTCACCATATTTTAACCAATATTTTAATTAGAAAAAAAGTAGTTTTATTCATAGATGTTTTACCAATCACTAACATCAGTTTCCCTGGATACAACTCTGAGCCAGGTGGCATACACAGAGAAGAGTTTTACTAATCTCAGACTCGTTTCTTGACATTTGGTCCCAGTGAAGGGCCAAAAAGGAGGGACGTGAAAGCCCAACTGGCTTGGCTAACTGCAGAAATTAGTGCAACTTTAAAGATTGTTCATTTCCTTTTACTTTCAAGATACTACAAGTCATTGGCCAAGCTATCACATTCATTCTTAATGAATGATGCAGAGATTTGAACAATGGAATAGAGAGCCAAACCTTCCACCACTCACTTTGTGAGTTCCTGTGAAGAAAAGCATGAAGTCTTGAAAAGGATTTTAATGTACCCCACTTACATTACTAGTAAGTATAAAAATTTTGAACTAAGTTTTCATATAGGGATTTCCAAACTTTTGATGTGAGAACATTTGACCAGTTATCACTTGTATTTGTTTTTCCTGTTCTGGGAATTAAACCCAAGAACCATTTGAACTGTACCACTGAGCTCCATTCCCAGACTCATGACTTGTAGGCTAAAGGTTAATGAAAAGATTTTCTTAGAAATTTTATAATTGTGACTGGATGTGGTAGCTCACACTTGTAACCTCAGCACTTGGAGGATCAGGATTAGGGATTCAAGGTCATCTTCTGCAGCACAACCAGTTTGATGCCAATTTGGCCTATGTCAGACCCTGTCTTAAGACAACAATAACACACATGCACATGCCTACACACACACACACACACACACACACAGAGAGAGAGAGAGAGAGAGAGAGAGAGAGAGAGAGAGAGACAGTGACTGAGATAGAGAGACAGAAAGAGAGATAGAAAGAGAGGAAAAGTGTTGTAGCTGAATGATAAATAACTCACACTGAGTAGGACTCAGGATTAGAGGTAAAAGGCAATGTATCTGTACAGCAGGAGAGGCTGGACCTTTTCTTGCTCTGATTTTCATATAAGCACCCTGAACAGGTATGCATAGAAGACAAACCAGCCTCAGCCAATAACAGAAGACTGATCTTGACAATTGCTGAAATATCTTAGTTTAGTTTCCATACTCATTGTAAGTGGAGACACATGTTACAACTTGGACTGCTTTGTGATAGATCATCCCAAGACAGTACTCGGTCTCCTTAATTGGTTCTCCATCATTTGATGCACTATACTGAGATATTGGTTCCATTCAGAATAGACACAGCTACTAGGAAGGTTTCATTAGCAACAGATGGAGAGGAAGGGATCAAAAACTCAAAATTTTTCTTTGTCATACGTGTCATCATTTGAAGACATTTTAAATGTTACCACATTTTTGGATTACAACAATATAAGGGCATTTTAAAATCGATTATTTATTCTTAACCATAATATAAGCTTCAAATAAAACCACCTCAGTACAAAAACAGTATGAAGTAAGCCACTGATTACAGAATGATTTTTATAAATATGCTTTATGTTAATCTTACAATTTCTTTCTGTTTATTTAACAGAGAGCGTGTGGCCAATTTATTAATGTAAAAAAGATACAGTAGCCTATTAATGTGACCTCAATTGCTGCCAAATAATAAACCAATGAGAGTGAAAAACATTTTTTTAAAAAATTTATATTCCAGAGCAAACAGAAATACAATTTATAGGCCTTAAAATATTTCAAAGGGCCAGTTTAATGTTCCAAAAATTATGGAATTAGGCAATTCAACTAACTGAAGTTCTTTCAAAGTATGACTCATAGAATCTAATGCTGATGACTCAGTCTCCTACTGTTCACTAACCTCAAATCACACCTGTGCATCTATTGCTGAATTTAGAAATGTTATAGCACTGTGTACCCAGGAATGTAAAAGTTCCTGGTAAAGTGCATTTTCCTTATTGAAGGTCACAGCAGGTAGTGATGTAGAGAGAGATCCACCACCAGTGGTCCTGAAACCATAACTGCCATGCATTTCATCTTCCTTTCAGATGAACAGACTACTATGATTCTAAAATAAATATGCTTATCAGGGCATTCTAAAGTCATTCTTACAGCTTGATGGCTTCAGCAGTGAGCTTTTTGGATTAAAGCCAGGTACTTGCTAGACTGCAACCCCTCCCCCGCACCACTCCCATTGAAGTTTCATAGGAACAGTTGACCTCCAGAGTTGCCTTCTTGACTGTTCACAAATTTAATATGGATCCCTCTACCTTTGTCAAGTCTTACCTCTAAGTGAGCTTCAGTAATGATTTTAGAAAAACATTTTCATAAGAGGGAAATGCAAACTATTATAAAAATTAATCATTCATTAATCAGCAAAAAATAAATCTGGACATAATGATTTGGAGTGTTTCTTACGCTATCTTTTAGAGAAGTTGAGATTCACATCTGTCTTCTAATTTATCAAAGAAATTTTAAGGGGCCACTGGAAACCCAGTGTGTTTAAAAATATGATCTGTGGCAATCACCTTGTTTTATGTCTATAATTTAAAGAGATAGCACAGGAAACAATATTTTAGTTAAAAGGTTGCTATTTCCATGTTTTTCCTCAATTAAATCTATACTACTAAACTGTAAATAGAAAGCATAAACATTCAATTCTTACATATTTAATCAGGCAAATTGTTCAGAATTAATCAACAGACATTGAATAGTGACTATAAGTATAAGGCTGTATTTTTTTCTGTCTTTAGAGCAATTCTGTTAGTTTCAGTCAGCCTACACTGATAGATAATATAATAATACCTCATTTATCCAGAAGTTTCTTTCCTGAATCCCTTGCTTATTCATAAAAAACCTGAGAATATGAAAGTAAACAAATAGTGTTTATTAACAACATACACACACATATATATGCACATTATATATATTAGAGTTTACTAAATTTGCTAATGGAATGACTTTTGACAATAAATGGAGAAGAGTGTATTTTATAAACAGGTTGGCAAAATTTTGTCCTAATGGAAGGAAATTGACAGCAAGAAGAATTGCAATTAAAGCATGAAATTGATGACAAATAATCAGAAAGCCTATGATACATTTATTCATAAACAGAATAGTGTAGAAAGCAAAGAGAAAGCCAGGGTCTTCTTAAAGTACAACATACGACATGATAAATCTTAGCTCTAAATCATCAACAATTATATTTTATATATACCACTAAAGGAACCTGAAGTTTTTTTACACTTTTGATAAAATAATCAGAGGTTAACTAAAATCAGAAGTATGTTTCACAAATATCAGTTACCCCCAAATTTCACATCCTAGACAGACTCAGAGCCACAAAATAAGGACATTAAACGCTCTGCGATGTCCATAGGTGTCTCCTTTATCACTAAATTGTTGGCCTTTGAAGGGATATGTTAATATTAATTTTCTGATATCTGAAATGAACATTGAGAAAATAAATTTAAAAAGGAACAAAAGTCAAATTTAAATGGCTAGACTCCACTACAACAAGTCACTAGCTGGGAAATTATCACTTCCATTTGTAGAGAAAAATCTGGACAGAGAGCCAAATAGCACTTCTCGTCTACACATTACACCACTGAGGTTGTAACCTTCTCTCTGAAGATCTGAAGAGAGACAGCCTTGGGGCCATAGTGGATATATGTTAACTTGGAGCAAATGCCATTAACATCTTAAGCTGCCAAGAGTAGTTAAATGGTGATCTTGTCAAACGGCTGAAAGCTAAATGAAGATTATTCTAAGAGCAAGAACTCCTGAAAGCAAAATCTTCTTTGTGGCACACCAGAACATTAGTCTTTTGTTTTGAGAACCCCAATAGGCACTCATGATGGATCCAAGAAATCATCCCGGCCATCACAGGAGAAATGATCATTATAAAACATATCGTGAGTCTTCCAAAAATTTTTAATTTTGAGGAGAAAGGCATTCCCAGAGACTGCTCCCATCTGGGAGAAAGACCTACCTCCTTTAGAAAATACCCCTGTTCTCATCAAAGGAGAAAAATGGCCAGCTAGTCAAAATGACTGAAAATTATATTGGGAACATGTAGCCAGAGAAAACAGGCATAGAGTTGGAAGGGTGTGGAGATAGGGAAGTTGTGGAAGAAAATGAAGAATGAGAAACTGTGATCAGAATACATAATATGGAAATAACTTTATTTTCAATAAAATAAAATTTAAGAAAAAAATCTGAAGAAAGGGTAATAAGTTACTATATTTAAAGGCTTTAACAACTATTGTCAGAGATGGATAATTGAAAAACAAAATCAGTAGGATGTGATCGAACTGAACAATACCATCAATTAATGATCTAATGGATCATTTATAAAGTGCTGGAATAACAACAAAATACATCTGCTTTTCGATCTAACATGTAACATTCACCCAGATAGAACAAATACCAAATCATAAGCGCACAATTTTATTAATATAAAGAATAGAAATTACAAAAAGTTTATTCTTTGTGGAACATAGTTCAAGCATCTCCACATATTGAGTAATTAAAACATGAATTTCTGATTTTCTAATTTTACATGTATCAAAATGAGTATTAAGAAAAGTTCAATCATATTTTAAAATAAAGTAATATGAAAATACTTTTGAAAATTAGTATTTTTATTTTACAGATATAGTAATTTAATACTTACAATAAAATTCATAGTATTGCACATATTTTGAAAGAAATGTTGCAAATTGAGTTCAACTATTAAAAGATTTTTATAAAAAAAATGGGGATTTATTCCAGAAATGCAAGGGTGGTTCAATATTTGAAAATCAGTCAGAAATTCTTTCACATGAAGAGGATAAATAAGACAAATCATATGATCCTACTTATTAATATTGAAACACATTTTAAAATCCACCATCCATAATAACATTTCTCAACAAACCAGAACTAGAAAACTTCAATTTATTAACTATTATGTGCAAAATGACAGCAAAATTATATTTAATGTTTATATTAAACACCTAACTTCAAAGACCTATTTCAAGGCCAGAATACTCTCATTCATCAGGCATATTCAAAATAATTCTGAGATACTGTCCGTTTCAATAAGATAAGGTAAAGAAAATACGCAGACTTTTAAATTTTTTCAAAGATATAAAAATTAAAACTCGTGGATTGCTCCTTTGCTAGACAGTGCTTGGGTGATCCCTTTTCTCTCAAGGATCCCACAGTCCACACTCAATGTATTGTTGTCACATTTTACTGGAATAGCCAGACAAATTCTCGCTGTGTTTGAATAAGATGCACCTTGAGTCCAGTTGGCCATTATGAGCTACATTTTTTTCTTTTTTTTAGATTGTGTGTGGGGTGTGTGTGTGTGACTCTAAGTGCACATAGTGCAGTACCTTTAGAGGACAGAAGAGGGCATCTGAAGTTACAGGAAGTAACTGCTTGATGTGGGTACTGAGAACCTGACTCAAGTCCTCTAGAAATGCAGCATGTACTTTTTTCTTTTTAATTAACTCTTCTCTCATATATTACATCCAACTACAGTTCCCCCCTTTCCTCTCCTCCCAGTAACCCCCTCACTTCTCCTCTCCCGTAGATGTACTCCTCCTCCTTTCATTCAGAAAAGGACAGGCCTCCCAGGGATATCAACCACACATGGCATATCAAGTTGTAGTAAGACTAGGCACCTCTCTTCATATTAAGGCTGAACAAGGCAACCGAGTAGGCAGAAAAGGGTCCCACAAGCAGGCAAAAGAATCAGAAACAGCTCCTACTTCCTTGGTTAGGAGTCCCACAAAAACACCAGCCACACAGCTATAACATATATGCAGAAGGCCTAGGTTAGACTCATGAAAGGTCAATTTAGTCTCAGTGATCCCCTCTGAGTACAGGTGTGTTGATTCTGTGAGTTTTCTGTTGATGTCCTTGACCCCTCTGGATGCTACAATCCTTCCCCTGATTCTTCCACCGGGTTTCCTGAGTTTAGCTTAATGTTTCGCTGTGGATCTCTGAATCTGTTTCCCTCAGTTGCTGGATGGAGCCTCTCTGATGGTGATTATGACAGTCTCCAGTGTACAAGTATAGCAGAATATCATTAGAAATTATTTCATTTTCTTTTTTTAAAAAACTTTTTTGTGAGATGTGTTTTTACCAGACCTAAGATGGGTCTCTGGATCATCCAGCCTCTGATTTCTGGTCCTCCCATCCATGCAGGGTCAGGGTACTTTTAATAGCCCCTGAACCATCTCTATGGCCCCTAACTCCATTGCATGTTAGAGATATTTAATAGCCAGGAGAAAATTGGTGCTGGTTATTTCAGAATCTATAGTGTCTATAGGCTACCAGTGTATGCCAGTATATAAGTGTTTTGAGACTAGTATGCAGCAATTGAGTGGCACTGTGCTAGCTCCATCACCAGTGAATCTTTCCTTTCTGTAACCAAGGTCAATCTTTTAATAATTAATAGATAGTAACATTTGTACATCAGTAAAATAGATGAATAACTTGGGAACATGACTGACAGAGTGTTCTTTAGCCAATAATGAAAGTGTTGGACTGGTCCCTGCAGTTCTGTCCAGTAGAAGCCATCTGTTCATTTGCTTATAAAGCAGGAAGGTTTTGTTTAAAATATTCAAAGAATAAAATACCATGGATGACTTATACAGCCTCATTTTTCATTTTAGCCATATGATCAGGCTTGGTTGAGCACACTGGGACTCACTCTAAGGCTGGCAGCATGTCAAGAGAATCCTAGCTCTAGTCTCTTGAGTCAAGAAAGTGGCTGATTTGGTCTCAGATTTTCCTGAACATGTGTCCCATCCTTCTCTGTAGGTATCTTGCATGAATTTTAGATTTTAGTTAGATGCTTAGATATATACTTAAATTTTAAGCTATTTTAATTGAAAAAATAATAATTGTATAGATGTGAGATTTAATGTGATATATAGTTGTGTGTCATAATTAAAACACACTTAGCATGTTATCTTAATACTTTTAAAAAATAAACATTAATATGAAACAAAGTTGCAAATAAAGAACATTACACACCAGAACTCACCAGATCAAAAGACTACAATAACTCAGTGAACTTCTACACAGTTAGATGAGCCATTCAGAATAGAGGTTGTTTTCAGCTTCATTCAGTTTTTGTTGTGTTGAGAATATGTCAAAAGTACTTTTTTTAAAAAGCAATTTTGAAATAAGAGATATATGCAATTGATTCTGGTCACTAGACTTTGCCTCTTCCTCAACTACAAGTTTGTACTCTTTAACCAACTTCTCACCAGCACTCGGTTTCTAAGAGTATGGCTGTTTGCTTTTGCATATTAGTAAAGTCATTGCATATTTATCACTCTGTGTCTCACTTCTTAAATTGAGCTTGTTCTCTAGATTCACTTACATTGTAGCAAATGACAACATCATGTCTTATATCTTCTGTTTCATTTTTCTTTGAGAAGCCTTCATGCCATTTTTCATAAGTTAAACTAATTTATACCCTAGTAAACAATACTTCCCTTTCTGCGTTAAAAATTAAATAGATGAAATGTGGTTAAACTATATAACTTTGATATTCATGGCATCTTCTCTTTCCAGAACGCAAACTCTGGATTCTAGTCTAACAAATTATGGGTCCTCCCTCAGAGAATACTTTTAATGAATTCTTGTTCTTAAATCTGAATATTTCTATTCCATACAAGTACAAAGCCATTGTTCTTCCTTCACAAAAGTAAGGGAAATAAAGCATTCATAGCAAAAATCATGAAACATTTGAGGTGGTCAGTACCATTTTGCATTTTAACTATTAAATTATGATTAAGATTTTCCAAATATTTAGGATGTTTTTAGCTCATTTAAGAAGAAAAGGTAACTATCACTGTTAATGCATTTTAGTGGGTCCATTCTCTTTCATAAGAATCCCAAAAATTTTCCTAGTTGGAAGAATTTACATGAAATAGCAAACATTATAAACAACTGATGTTTTCTAATGTAGGTTCTAACAATTGAGAAAATTAACCTATTTTTTTCCATATCCAACTACAAGGCAGTTTCTAGGAAGTATCTAAGCAACTGCAGAATTATTGAAAACTAGGAAGCAGTGGAAGAAGACATTTTTGCATTGTTTCTACATTATTTTAAACATGCAACTAAACTGTAACATTGATCTTTCCCTAAAACCAAAAATACTGAGGGATCCATTGATAAATGTAAGACACTAATATATTTCAAATTAACCAGTAAAGTAAAGACAATATTTATAATTTCACTTGCTAATATTGTAGCAAACATTAAAAATTTTAGTAATAAAACAGACAATTACATTTATATTAAGTGATAATAAAGTTAGATATATATTGGAAAGATGAACATAAGCTGTGGAGTTATTGTTAAATTTATTAAATGAAAATCTTTGAATACAGAGGCTGGAGAAATGACTCAGGAGCTAAGGACCTCAAGTAGATTCCCAACATCCTTATGGTAGCTTACAACCATCTCTAATTCCAGTTACAGGGGATCTGATGCCCTCATTTGACCTCAGAAAACACTAGGCATGCATGTGGCCCTGCAAACAAAACACACAAAATAACAATAAATCTGTAAAGATAGCTTTGGATACTTCAAGAAGCCCATCATCTAATACAGAAGAAATGATATTTTTTGTATTTCCATTTTTCTTTCTTTTGGTACTTGAAAGTCATAATATCTCAAAATCACATCTGATTATAATTAAGCTTAGTAAGTAAAATTGCTGACAGTCAAATATTAGCAATACAAGTAGCTAATTAAACACATTGACACACATTTCCTGTGACTTTACCTAAATCCAGAAATTGAAGAAAATATGTATAGAAGAATGCTGCATGTATTAGGAAGCCTGTAAAGAGACAATTCCTGACACTGGAATTTTCGTTGTTTGTATCTCAGTTGTGCAAGGGACATTAACTTTATTTATTTTAATATCGGGTCTAGAATTTAGATAACTTGTTAGAAGAAAAATTCTAAATAATTCACAAGGAGACTGGGAGATGGCTCTGTGGATAAAGCAATTGCTGGGAAAGCATGAGGGGCTGAGTGCAAATCCCCAGAGCTAGGTGCAGTAATACACATCTCCTAAGGAGAGATGGAAGTGAAGACAGGAGAATCTGCAGCAGTTTGCAGGCTAGGGAGCCTGGAGCTTGAATTAGCAAACAAATGACTGTCCCGGTCAAGGTGGAAGGCAAGAACTGACGCCCACCTACAATTGTCCTCTTACCCTCACACATTTGCTGTGGGACACAGGTACACACTGGACACACACACACACATACACACACACAAGAATGAATTCACTATGTTCAACATAAAATTCTCACAGTATTTTCTTATGCTATCTTTTCTCTTAATTGTTTGAAATTTGGATAAAAGGCTGGAAAAATAAACATCACAGATGCACTTTTCATTACATTTGCCTCCGAGAAGAAATTCACTTGGTACACTGCTAGTATGAATCAAAGACAAAGCTGACAAATTGACAGGGGTCTCTCAAATAGTGTATAGGTAGCTGCCATAGGATATAGGTTCTTACCTAGATCTTAGAAATTTACTGGTCTGGAAAGAATACAAATGAGTTTACTAGAGAAATACCTGTATAGTTGTTTGTCTCAGCACTATGCACAGTAGTAAAATTATGGAACCAGTCTAAGCGTCTATATCAATGTCCCTATGCATCTGCAAATGCACACACACACACACACACACACACACACACACACACACACACACAAGACACACATACACATGCATGTGTGTTTTCATCAGTCACAAAGAAGAAAATTGAAAATAATGAGGTCGTCATGAAAGTAGATGAAACTGGAGCTTGTTATATTAAGCAAAATAATCAAGTCTTTCTAAGACCAATGCCACAAGATTTCTTCCAAATGTGGAAACTTGTTTGGACAGGAAAGGTGAAAAGTAGAAGGGAGAGTATTGGTGATTTAGAAGGTAACAAGATAGGAAAAATAGTAGGACCAAGACAAAAAAAAAAAATGTCTTTCTAGGCATCACTCTGAAACAAAACATTTTTCTTCTGGTCACTAAAATGTTGTGTACTTCATATCATTATAGACCACATTGTATCTCATCTAGAACTAACTTCAGTGAATAACATGTATATATAAAACCTCAATTTTTTATTAAGAGGTTATTATTCACTAAATTCAAATATATCAATCCCAGATGGTAATATTTCTGGACCAATGTTGTGCATCATAGCAAATCACAAAGACTTAAGCAGTGAATGTGTCATTCAGCCAAATGGAATTCTCAAGGTAAATTGAGTTTGCCTTTTCTGAAAAAAATTCCTGAAAGACGAAAAATTTTTATTAGTATTTTATTATTTGTCCTAACTGATACACTTCAGAACACAGCTATATAAATGTTTAATTATGATTTGTAGCTGGTCATTCAATGTTGACTTCCTCTGATGAATCATACCATTTGTAAACACAAATGTCTTTATCACTCCTCTGGTGCTTATGCCCCTATTTATTCTTATGTAATTAAATCAGATAATTCTTCCAATATGATGTCCAAAAAGGTAGTAACTGTGGGTATTTTGAATCTTGTTTCTAAATTTACTGGCAATCAAAATTAACTGTTTAGAATTTGTTTTGTGGGTGATGGAGAGATGACTCAGCAGTAGACTGCTTGCTCCTTAGGGAGACTGGAATTCTGGTCCCAAAATCTGTGTGATGGCTCATAACTTTCTGTAACTCTAGCTCAATCACCAGGGAATTAAATGTTATCATCTAGCCTCAATGGGTACCTGCATGGATGTGTACATACTCTCTCTGTCTCTGTCTCTGTCTCTGTCTCTGTCTCTGTCTCTCTCTCTCTCTCACACACACACACACATACTCACATACAAATAAAATATATTTAAAGAATCATTATACAAAGGGGTTTGTGTGTGTAACATTATTTGGTTTTATGCCTCAATTACTTGGGCAGCTCACTGCAGTCCTATATGATACAGTTCAGAACAAAGCTATATTGACATTTAATTATGATTATTATGACAAAAACAAGAAATTAATAGTAGGTTTTTCTTTCTTCATCTTACCTCAGTTTCTTTTTGTGGAGCACAATGATCATTTGTCACAACTGAATCTATATGTGAGAACTTTAGTAATTTCTGTTAAAATTTAATTTGATTTTAAGTTGATACCAATAAGACATTTTCTTATAGCTTTAAATATTTTCTCCCATATGTACACTTGTCACTGTTTCTCTTCTGATTTCAAGGCAAATAAGTATTTTTATTGATATATTATAACACCATACTTACATTTTGGATTTCATGTGACAGAATTATTATTGATAGCAGCAAAGTAAAGTCAATGGATGTCTTCTAATAAAACATGAATTTAAATTATTTTAAATAAAGGCAAGGAGGAAAGTTTGGAACTGGGTATTTTGAGACATTAAAATAAATAACAGATGAATATTAACAAGAGTTTCTAAATGAAAAGTTTCAAACAGGGTAGTAGAAATACAGAGAAGTAGTGTGGATGGTTATTTTAATTAAACAAGACCAGGATGGAAACAAAGAATATCAAAAAGAAAAGGTGGATGCAAAATAATAATAATAATTAATAATAATAAAAATCAGAAAAAAATTACAAGACCTTCTAGAAATTATATAATTCCTTTTCTCTTTCATTTATTAATTTAACATCTAGTGGACAAAACATAGCAAATGCCAGGCTCTTTTTTTCTCTTCAAACATTTATTACCCCAAGCTTCTTCTTTTTAGAGGTGGCAGAGTATTCCTCTTTGATCTATAAAATAGGCTATTTAATGGCAAAATTATTTAGGCTACTCCATGTAGTTAAAAGGGAGGTTTATTTTGTGGGGTAACTTACAATGAAGGGGTAGGTTGCAGGGTCTGGCAAAGGTATAGTGCAGTCTGGCAGTGTTCTCTGGAGAACTCTGCTCAGTCTCCCTCCAGCCTCCAGGGTCCTGTAACCAATGCGCGCCTCCCCTTCCGATCCTCCGTCTTCTGTTTCTTTCTCATCTTCTGTTTCCTTTTCTGCCCTGCCTTGTGGGCCTGACCATTACTGAAGCCTCAATGGGGGTTGGAACTTCCCGGCCAATGCTGGGATGGCTATCCACTACATCTCCCCCTTTTGTCTAAATAAGAAAGTTCTAACCTAATACAAGACTATATACAAAGAGATGGTTATCAAATATTGTCCAGGAGTAATGAGGGATAATGACTTAGATTAGTTGGAATTACAATAAGTGCAAACAATATCAAGCAAAAAACACATAGTAAAATCCAGGGAAGTCTAGAGCGTGGGTAGGTGGCATGTTACAAAGATCATTCCAAAAGGTGTCCTATCCTAAAGAACCTGAGTCTAATACATAATATATTATATCTAAGATATTATCTATGTATATATACTAAGTTGTAACTATAACTGGTAATCTCCAACTTCATCAAAGACCTGAGAAGGAATATAATAATACCTGAGTAATGGGAAAAGGACGCAAGCAACTTTCAGGAGTCTAGCAAGAGTAGACAGAGACAGCTAGCAGCCTGGACAGTCACCTAATGTTTTTCAGCATCCTTGGTGCATTCAAATTGGCTACAGGCCTAGAGTATCTGACAGACCATTTTCAGAAGCAGGAATTCTGAAAGAACATCTTACCCTGTCTTGGCAAAGTAGAGTGGTTGGTTTTCCTTGTGTCCCGCTTGTCCAGAAAGGACAGCATTTGTACTGTCAGCAGTTGAGGCAAGGGCAGGTCTTTGCCCAGTAGGCCATTTTGTGCCAAGAAGACAAACTTTCAAATGGAAATGTCTTAGAAGCCCAACATTCTCTTGGGATCAAATTGGTGCTGCCAGGAGCAATTGTGTCTCATGTCAACAGAATTCTAAGTTATTTAAATGCCATATTCTCTAGGTCCATGAAGTGTTTGAAGATTACCTGTCCATGTGACCTATGTATTTATAAATCTTGATAACCTAACTAACATAATTATAGAGATGACAAGCCTAGGTGACAATAACTCTATAAGTCTTATCTACCTAAAGAACCTAAGGACTAAGGCTTCCTATAAATAAGGCAAACAGTCTGTAAGCAACTGTACAGTAAAAGGACAATGACTTTAAATTGTGACAATACACAAAATATCTTTAACAGAGGTAGGAATGTATAGTGCAATATGCAATATGATAATAATCCTAAATATCTATCAGTATACAGAATATCTTAAACAGAAGTAGAACATACATACAGTATGACAGATATAAATTCACATTTGTATCAATATACAAATATTTCAAATAAGAGTAAAAATATGTGTACAATATAACAAACATAGTTCTGTATTTGTATCAATATACAAATTATCTTAAATAGGAATATAAAGGGTTTATATTTGTATCAACATATAAGAATTCATGACAGTGCAAAGGCTGCTATATTACTAAATTTGTTTACTAATGTATATGATTTTAACTAAAAAAAAAAAAAAAAAAAGAAAAAAAAAAAAAAAGCCCAGCTAGCTCAGTCGGTAGAGCATGGGACTCTTAATCCCAGGGTCGTGGGTTTGGGCCCCACGTTGGGTGCCAGATAATGGCGAAATTATTTAGGCCACTCCACGTAGTTAAAAGGGAGGTTTATTTTGTGGGGTAACTTACAATGAAGGGGTAGGTTGCAGGGTCTGGCAAAGGTATAGTGCAGTCTGGCGGTGTTCTCTGGAGAACTCTGCTCGGTCTTCCTCCAGCCTCCAGGTCCTGGAACCAATGCGCGCCTCCCCTTCCGATCCTCCGTCTTCTGTTTCCTTCTCTGTCCTGCCTTGTGGGCGAGACCATTACTGAAGCCTCAATGGGGGTTGGAACTTCCCAACCAATGCTGGGATGGCTATCCAGTACAGCTATTAATAATGGAGGAGACTACAGAAAAAACAGTACTTTCCTAAAAAAATGAAAGTCTAAGTTTCACAATAATTTTAGCTCCTAGAATGGTCAAATGATGCTAGTTCCATTAAAAACATAATAAAAATCATCATTAATAGAAATGTATTTAAAAGATGTGACACATTCATCCCTAGACAAATATTTAATTCTATATGCCATTCCACTGCAGTCATGTAGATCAGAGAGAGCCTCTGGTATTACAAATGAAGTATTGCTTCGATGAGCTGGGATATTCAAGTGTCTTGATTATTAAGCAGTCTATCTTTGGGTATTCTGATGGAGAGAATAATACCTTCTCCTAAGATGTTCATTTCCCAATGCCAACAGCTAATTGATGTGTCCCCTTTTGTGCTAAATGATTTTGAAAGATATGACTAAGTTAAGGATTTTGAGAATAAAGATTATTTTGGTTTAATGGAATTGTAAGATCCTTCTGAATAAAAGGTAGAGAGATTTGAAGAGGCTATGAATGAGGAAACTTGATAAGGAAGAGATGCAGGCAGGTCTAATAGATAGGATAGGGAAGAAAATGAATATTTTCCTAGGCCCACAGACATCATCTGCTGACACTGATTTTTAGCCCACCCTGATATTTAATCTTAGTTGTCATCTTGACTGGATTGAGAGACATCTAGAAAACTGGCCAAACACACCCTGGGTATGTTTGTGAAGCTACTTCTAGAGACTGTTGGAATTTGGGTCAGTGTACCGAGCGGAGGAATACTCACTCTGAATTTGCCCAACACTGCCCAATGTATTGGGTTGGGGGGAAGGGGACCGAGGTCCCTATGGTACAACACTAGAAGGAGAAAGCATGTCGATTCCCTGCTGTCCTTGAGCAGGTGCTTTTGCTTGCTTTTGCTGCTGCTACTACTAATGTTGATGAGGGTGATGATTGTGGTGGTGGTGGTGGTGGTGGTGATGGCAATCTTCAGATTCTTTAGCCCTTGAGTATTGACTTATATTAACAGCTCACCAGTTTTGTTCAAAACAAGGAATTATTGTAGTCAAAGGTGAAAATGAGCAGAGCCTTCCTGATGGGTGGTATATCTATGCTATAAGGAACACTCAGTGTGAATCTTTTTGGTCAAATACTATAAAAGTGTGGTTATGGCATAAATAAATTAAATAAATAAGTAAATAAGCAAATAAATAAATAAATAAATAACAGTTCTCCAGGGCTCTTCCACAACTGCTTCCTTGGATTAAAGATGTCTCATTGGTCTTTCTTGTTCTGAGGCTCCAGAGTTTTGAAATTAATAGCTGGTTTGCTCATCTCTCCAGCCTACAGGAAATAGTGTGGAGATTTGCTGATCATCTAAGCCAATTTAGTAAGTCCTCTCTTTTAATGTATACATTTTATTTGTTCTGCCTTCCTGGGGATTCCTAGCTCATATACCCAATGATATCCTTTTCAAACTTCTGATCTGCTGAATTTAGAAAAAGAAATTTGAGATGTCTATGCCACTAGAGTTGGGGTGATTTGCTATGGTAGCATTTAAGAGGCCTGTTGTGAGTTGTGAGCATGGGACAGTGTGGCTGGCCCTCATTTCTCGTCTGTCTTATGGCCGCATGGGCAGAGGAAAGATGCCCTCCCTTCCCTTTCTCATCAACATCTGAGGCATGTGGGAGAGCTAGCCCTGTGGTCATAAAGAGTGGGAGAGCTAGCCCTGATCCCCACCAGTTGCAACACTTGGAAGAGCAGGCCCTGCACCCCACCAGGGCAGCACAAAAGAGCCAACCCTGTTAGCAGAGGTGTGAGTAAGTCAGTCCTGAAATTGTGAGCATGGGACAGCTGTCCCCATTACTCATCTTCCTTGTGGTGGCATGGGCAGGGAGAGTCGTCCCCTACCCGGCCCATCAACACCTTAGGCAGGTGGGAGAACTGGCCTTGTGGTCATAAGTGTGGGATAGCCATCCCCCTGGCTGCAACACTTGAGGGAGCAGGCTCTGGACCTTGCCAGAGCAGAATAGAGCTGGTACTGTTAGCACAAGTGTAGGTGAGCCTGCCTTGAAACTGTGACTATGGGGGAGCTTTCCCCATTTCCCATCTGGCTACCTACCAACCCGACAGCTGCCCAGGCCCAGATCCAGTGTTATGACTTGGCCCATCCCAACACCCACCCTATCTATGATCTACTGGAGCATATAAAAGGCCATGACCCACAGACCCAAAGCTGCAGGATCTTCACAATGTAACAGCAGCAGGATGTCCAGGAAGAGTCCTAGTGGGGGCCCAGAATCAAAAGTGTAGTGGAGACCAAGACTCTCAAACCAGACCAATGACTCTTTTTAATGAATACTTGCAAGCAGAGATGTATGGACAAAGGTATATGGCATGAATTGTTGGGTCACACTGCAGATAGCATGGCGTGATTTTCAATTCCTTCCCTTTTGTATTTTTATCATTTTATTTCCTTCCTTTTTCTCTCTTGAATTTTGTTTTATTTGGTTGGGTTTCAGGGGCAGATGTGAAGGGATGGAGAATGAATGAGATCAAACACATGATGTGAAAACACATTGAAAACTCAAAGGGCTGTTGTGAGATAAGTACTGAAATCACAGAGCCAGTGACCTTCCCTAGATGAAGGACATAAATAAGACTACAATGGTTTCAACAATGAAAATACAGTATGACATTGGAGAGGAACATACAGTTCTACCAGGGAGTTGATAGCTATCCAATACTTCCCCTTTGCTCTACATTTTCATCTATCCTTAAGCCTCTATTTGTCTTCAAACTTGACATCAAAGTACACATTTCACTTTCCTCTGAGTCATCATTTCTGAAGTTGCTAAGGTTGCATGGAATTTACAATAAATGACTTTGTAGTGTTTTTCATTTTATTAGTTTTTTTCATGTCTTAGTTATGTAGTTGACTCAGAATGTGGACAGAAATCTCTTCATCCCTGTTCTTGTCAGGGGGACCAAGGAGGAAAATTCATTTGAATCCCAAAAATTTTCTGCAAAATTAGAAATAGCATGTAAATATAAATTTGTTTATAAAAAATTAATTTTATATTAATATTTAATATATTTACATTTAAAATATTTTTGATATTTAATATTTGTAAAATATTAAAATTTGTTTACTAATAAACAATAAATTTTTTATGTAACTTTTGGTAATAGTTTTGTGAGAATGTGTTATCTTTAAATAGAGGGTTTATAGAATATCCTAATTTGAATGACATGCAAGCAGTGTTCTCATACTGAGCTCATCTAAGTATATTTGGTAGTTTATACTCTGACTAAAAGAACAATTCAACAAATCCAAACTAACAATAAGGAGGCAATCAGAAAAGTTGGGACAAATAGATCTGTGTTTAGAATACTAAGGGGTAATAGGTACTGAGTCGCCACTGTCTTTCAGGAATTAGTTGTGTGAAATCTGTGGGCTTTTAAGGGCAAGAATTACGTTTTCCCTTATTTTAACATCTCTTCAGTCCACAAAATAACACTTCTAGCTATGACATCTAGTAAATGCATTCTGAATAAAATCATAATCTGGTAGTTGATTGCCACATAGTACTTTTGTTTTGAGGTGATTTTTCTCAACACGTCCAACAGGACAAAGGATTAAATGAGCCATAACTCCTAAGCTTGACTCAACCTCAACCACATGTTAGAGTGTTTTGTGTATAATTTCTCTGTATGATTGCTGAAAACACAGTGAAGTTGTTAAACCCAACATGTGTGGATTTTTCCTATGGTTATTAGGGCAACTACCTGTTAAGTAACAATTTTTCTTATAAATCTTAGGGCCAATGTTAAATAAACCATTGGTTCGGTCCTCATGCCCAGGCTGGCCTGGATCTCATTAAAGTCTTTTCTGCCTTGACTTCCGAAGTATTGAAGTTACAGGCAAGAGCCACCATGCACGACTTTTTGTGCTACGAAGCTATTAAATTCTGTTCTGGTTCATTCTATTTTTCTCTTGGTTCTCTATTTAAGAAAAATGTTGCAGAAAGCCTCTGGTCTTTTTCCCACTTCATCTTTTGTTCCTTTCCCTTGCTCCTTCAGATAATCTCTGTACTATATTTATAGCTCTGTTTATTGGTATAATATGACCATGTGATTTTCTTTAAATCATTGCATATTTACCATGGCCTATGTGACTACATACTGAAAACCTGACAGGGATTGATGGAAAATTAAGAAAGAGACACAAGTAACATAAAGCTGGAATTGGGTGATCTACGGACTTGGATGGAGATGTACCAGCAGCCTGGATATCCAAGGCATTTATTACATAATATCATGAACAAGTAATGTAGTGAGCTAATCTCTAGGAAGGGTCTCTGTAGGAGAACAGTCTCAGGGGCATGATCATGCAGTCTTCTGGGACAAGGAAGTTGCAGTCTGTACTTTTACAAGTACTGTTTTTAGCTGAAAGTCAACCATTCATTTACATCCATACTCAAAGTAGGGGAAGGATTTGCTAATACTCTGATTATGAGGCCTTGATATGGTGGTCTTAATGTGGTAACCTTGACATGGCCATGTTCATATCAGTAATGCACAATCACTCAAACTTTCATTTTACCCTCCAAATATATGGAAATACAAGAAAATATTTGGATTACTATATTTTGTATAGTTAAAATGAATTTGGTTACTACACATTTTATACATAACTGATATATTACACTATATTTTATGGTAATTTTATTGTGTTTTGAGTGATTTTGGCTTTAATAGTAACAAATTACAGAACTATGAATATTAACAATTTCTCAAGAATATTGTTTCTTGAGTTATACTTTTCAGAAATTTAATTATTATGACAATATGCATTAGTATTTTTATTACTAAATCTTTGTTGTTTAGTTCATCCCATTGTACTTTTTATCTTTGATATACTGGTAATGTCTCATTAATCCTATGCTTGTGAATTTCTTAGATTGTTCCATATTTGCCAATGTTACAAGATAATTCAAGGAACCAATTTATAGATTTTCCTCTTACAAATAATTTATTTCCATAACCTTCATATTTACATGAGTATGGAGACAAGGGGTTGATGTTGGATATCTTCTTCAATTATTTTTCACCTTACTTTTTGGTGACAGGTCTCCATTGGTTAAGCTGTCTGACAAATGAATTCCACATATTGTCTACTCTTCCTTGACTTTCCCCTAGTCCTGACCCCTAGTAAGAGCTGCATTTTTGTAGTTATGCTAGGGATCCAAGTTAAAGTCTTTGTGTGTACATAATAGCCACTTTACCTAATTAGCCAGGTCCCCACCCAACTTATATTTTCTTAAATGCTTCAAATTTGTCAAGATCATTTTTTAATATGGATATTTGTGTTTCAATTTTACATGTCAGCCATGGGTTCCCCTGTCCTCCCCCCTGCCTTCCCCCCCTCCCAGCCCATTCCCCCCATTCCCATCTCCTCCAGGGCAAAGACTCCCATGGGGATTCAGCTCAACCTGGTAAATTGCAAGTTTTCTATCTGTATCTTGTATTCTTTTTAAATGTTATGTTTCTAGTAATCTTTTTATATCATCAGAACATCTTTTCTTTTAAGTTGTTAATTTGTTCTATTCACACAGTGAAACTATAACATTTGGACATGATTATATTGATCTCCATTAAATTTTTCTTATACGGTTCTATGGTTCTCATTTCTTCTTTCTTGGCCATTTTTAGTTAATTCATGTTGTTTTGTATTGTTGATATTTTTAATTAAATATTATTTTAGTTTGTGTGTGTGTGTGTGTGTGTGTGTGTGTGTGTGTGTGTGTGTGTGTGATGGAAGTAGATTCGGTTTGTTTCCCTTACTAAAAATTCATCCCAGAGCCTGGATGAGTAGCTAGCACTTGCAAGTTTCAAATTAATATTTTGACAGAACCTAGAAAGTACTTTGCTAGGCCAGAAAGTTGATTGTATTCCTGTTCAAGGCAAAAGGTAATTGGTGCAAGCTCCTTAGGAATTCATGTTACAAATCAAGAAAAACAGGAAAGAAAGAACAATAGATATGTAAATATTGCATATCTCCATTTTATAACACCTTTGAAAATGTGGGATGATTAAGAACATACTCATATTTTTAGTAGCTCCAGTCCTTTTTATATGAAACAGTAAAGATACTGAAATAAAGTAAGATCTGCAGAGGGTTTTTGTTGTTGTTGTTTACTTTTTGTTTTGAAATCATATAGGAGGGCTAGAAAGGTGGATCAGTACCTAAATCTCACGCTACAAAAGCAAAAGGCCTAGAGTTTAGATTCCCCCAGAGCCCATGCAAATCCCAGCTGGGAGTGACAACTCACCTGTAACCCTAGCATTGGATGGCAGAGACAGGGGACCCCAGGTCAAGCTGTTGAGCAAAGTCACCTGCACCAATGAGCTCTGGAAATGGTTAAGATGGATTGCTCAAAGAATAAAGTGGAAGAGCCGCCAAGAAAGATTCCCAATTTTGACTGTAGGCTTCCACACTCCTACACACACATGCACTTGCTCACACATGAGTTCACACACACACGTGAACACTCATAGACATGCACACCATGCACATATGCATGTAACATGAAGAAAATCAATTTATATAGGAAATGCTGAGGTTATACCTATTTCATGTCTGGGAAACACAACCTTATATTCCCGCTTTGTGTAATGAAGTTGTTCATTTTTTTTAAATTTAAAATAAAGCAAAAACAAGCCAGGGCTGGTGATACGTGACAGTCATAGATGATTGCGTGTATGATCACTGGTTAGTATTTTTTTTTCAAAAGTGGCAATGCCAGTAATTTGTACAACTTTACTCCAAATGCTTGCCATGACCGAGGGCCCAGAAAACACTTCCTTTGTGCTTTCTATCTGTGCACTCTTGACTTCATTAAAATTTCATTCTGATCCAATCATTGGGTTTTGTTAATAGCCCCACAAAGGAGTAGTCACTGCTGGAGATTGAACACCATGATCCATTCTCTTTGATTATTGTTCAGCAATTTTGCTAATATGACCACTCCTGCTGAGTGTTGGCTCATTATGTCTTGTCAATGTTTGTGAGAAGGGACATCAAATAGGCAGCAAAGTAACTTACAGTGAATTATGCTGTTGACAGGCTAGTAGCCGAGGAGTTCTAGTTGTATCATTTTGTTGTTGTTCTTGTTTTGTATCATTTTGTTTCAGGCATTTTGAGAGAATAGCCAAGTTGTAGTTGGCCCTTGAACTATGTCCATCCATGTTTCAAAACTAAATGAAGTGTCCCCACTTCATTGCATCCATCTAGCACACTAGTTCTGGCCTCCACAAGCACCAGGCACATACATGGTGCACATACCTACATGTAGGCAGACACTCACGTACATAAAATAAGAAAAAGTAAAGCTTTTTAAGAGAGAGAAAATTTTGACCTAGACCAGAGATTCCACACTCAATATTAAAGCATGCTAGCATCTTTCATAGCAGTCAGTGCAGAAAATATATATGATAAAAAATAATGTAATTTACACTGAGGCTATTATAAACATTCTGATAAATACTGTGTGGGGATAGATGAGTTTTCTCCTTTTTCAATATCATCTGGCCAGTTGAGATACCTGGGGATATTTATCACTGTACATTTTTCATATGAAGCCTAATTAAAGTATCCTTCAAGAGTTGTATATGAGAAATTCATTTCTGAGAACAAGTAGTTGCCAGTATTGGTCGCCTGGTAATAGTCCAGGAATTGTAAATATCTCACTCTGTGTCCCACACTTTTCATTCTGTATAATTCATACTTGTATTGTGCAAATTCTGTGACTCAGAGATGTGTTTATCAGGTGATATAGAGAGCATGACTACTCAAGTCATTATCCCCGACCTTTATGGGGCTGTCAGTGGCTTGGCTTCCTCCATCCATAGCCCTAACATTGCTTTAGGGTCTTGAGGACTTGTGTCATCAGGAACTACTCCAATCTACATTCAGTGGCCTCATCCTTTTTAAAAAGCATTGGGATAGGCAGGATTAACATAGTAAAAATGGCGATCTTACCAAAAGCAATCTACAAATTCAATGCAATTCCCATCAAATTACCAAGACAATTCTTCACAGATCTGGAAAGAATAATACTCAACTTCATATGGAAAAACAAAAAACCCAGGATAGCCAAAAGAATCCTGTACAATAAAACAACTTCTGGAGGCATCACAATCCCAGACCTCAAGCTCTACTATAGAGCTACTGTAATAAAAACAGCTTCGTACTGGCATAAAAACCGACATGTGGACCAATGGAATCCAACTGAAGACCCTGACGTTAACCCGCACACCTATGAACATATAATTTTTGACAAAGAAGCCAAAAATGTACAATGGAAAAAAGAAAGCATCTTCAACAAATGGTGCTGGCATAACTGGATGTCAATGTGTAGAAGGCTGCAAATAGATCCATATCTGTCACCATGCACAAAACTAAAATCCAAGTGGATCAAAGACCTCAACATAAATCCAGCTACTCTGAACATGATAGTAGAGAAAGTAGGAAGTACTCTTGAATGCATTGGCACTGGAGATCACTTTCTAAATATAACACCAGTAGGACAGACACTGAGAGAAACAATCAATCAATGGGACCTATTGAAACTGAGAAGCTTTTGTAGAGCAAAGGACATGGTCAACAAGACAAAGCGGCAGCCTACAGAATGGGAAAAGGTCTTCACCAACCCCACATCTGACAGAGGGCTGATATCCAGAATATATAAAGAACTCAAGAAATTAGACACCAAAATGCTCAACTGTCCAATTAAGAAATGGGCTATTGAACTAAACAGAGAATTCTCCACAGAGGAAGTTCAAATGGCTGAAAGACATTTAAGGAATTGCTCAACATCCCTAATTATCCAGGAAATGCAAATCAAAACAACTCTGAGATACCACCTTACACCTGTCAGAATGGCTAAGATCAAAAACACAGAAGACAGCTTATGCTGGATAGGATGTGGAGCAAGGGGAATTCTCCTCCACTGCTGGTGGGAATGCAAGTTTGTACAGCCACTTTGGAAATCAATATGGCGCTTCCTTAGAAAATTGGGAATCCATCTCCCCCAAGACCCAGCTATAGCACTCTTGGGCATATACCCAAGGAATGCTCAATCATACCACAAGGGCATTTGCTCAGCTATGTTTGTATCAGCTATGTTTTTAATAGCCAGAACCTGGAAACAACCTAAATGCCCTTCAACTAAAGAATGGATAAAGAAAATATGGTACATATACACAATGGAGTACTACTCAGCAGAGAAAAACAATGACATCATGAGGTTTGCAGGCAAATGGATGGATCCAGAAAAAAATCATCCTGAGTGAGGTAACCCAGACTCAGAAGGACAAACATGGTATGTACTCACTCATAGGAGGATACTAGATGTAAAACAAAGATGACTAGACTGCTACACAACTCTAGGGAGGCTACCTAGAAAATGGGACCCTAGGAAAGATCCAAGGATCACCCAATGACAGAGAAATGGATGAGATCTACATGAACAACCTGGACGACAGTGGGGGTAATGATGGGCAGGATTTGAGGGAAAGAAAGCTTAGGGGAACAGGAGATCCCAGCTGGATCAAGAACAGAAAGGGAGAATGAGGAATAACAGACCATGATAAATGAGAACAGGAATAGGCAGAGTGCTGGAGAGGTCCCCAGAAATCCACAATGATACATTCTCTGTAGACTGCTGGCAATGGTTGAGAGAAAGCCTGATCTGACATAGTCTGGTGATCATATGACTAAACACCCTAACAGTCATCTTGGAACTCTCATCCATTAACTGATGGAAGTGGATGCAGAGATCCTCAGCCAGGCCCCAGGTGGAGCTCCAGGTGTCCCAACTGATGAGAAAGAGGAGGTTCTGCAAGAGCGTGAATTGTTGAATCCAAGATTGCAAAAAGCATAGGGGCAAATAACCAAACAAATGGAAGCACATGAATTATGAACCAAAGGCTGTGGAGCCCCCAGCTGGATCAGGCCCTCTGGGTAAGTGAAGCAATTGAATAGCTTGATCTGTTTGGGAGGCACCCAGTCTGTGGGACAAGGACCTGTCCTTAGTGCATGAGCTGGCTGTTTGGAACCTAGGGCTTACACAGGGACACATGCTCAGCCTGGAAGGAGGGGACAGGACCTGCCTGTACTGAATCCACCAGGTTTAAATGAATCCCCAGGGATGTCTTGATCCTGGAGGACATGGGGATGGAGGGGAGGGGCTGGGGGGAAGGTATGGGTGTGGTGGGAGGGGGGAGGACAGGGGAACCCATGGCTGATGTATAAAATTTAAAACACATAATAATAATAAAAAAAGCATTGGATATTCCCTGCTCATTTTTGTTTCTAAAGCTTTTAATAATTAAAACAAATAAGTAAAATAAACATATTTAAATAAATATGGTATTGAACAGCTTGGTTTTTATTTCTTTTTTTCCTGTATTAGTCAGTAGGATGAAAAATTTCCAAGTCATCAAACTCATTTTCTACAACTTATTTTTTAGTGTGTTATATAACATTCTACACAGCTTGAGAGGAGTGTTTTTGTACTTGATGTCAGTGGGAAGACCTTACAGAGAAGCCAGTTTCTAAGCCTTTGTGTACATGAAGAAAAACAGAGAAGAACAATGAAAAGAGAATTTGTGTTTTTAAATCTTTTCTCTAACTTTCCATGTGGGTGCTGGGATCAAACTTGAGTCCTCTGGAGGAGCAGTCAGTACTCTTAAACTCTTGAGTCTTTTCAAGCCCAGCTAACTCTTCATTAAAAACTGAAAAGATCCCCCAACTGAGGGCAGAGAAATAGGCTGGAAATAAGCTACCTGTTTAGCTAAGGTTAACACAGGGAGCCTGTTGAGACCCTATTTCCTTCTATTGGGTTTCTGGGGAGAGCTGTAGTCCTGAATCCTAAACTATCCTCTTAGGCATAATTGAGTGAAACTGGAGTTAAGAGACCTTTCTTGTCCATGGCTGTGCCTGTCTGTTTATGGGAAAAAGATCTCTCTCTGAGAGAAGGGCACTTCGGATCAAAGGACACTGCAGCTGAAGGAAAGTTGGGGCTCCCAGATCCATTTCTGCAGATCACCCTAGCAGAACTTCACTGAGACCTAGCCAGGATGATTCCAACTGGATCAGCCAGCCAGGGTAGGTCCAAGTTCAGAGGTAAAGGACCTCTCTTTCAGATGCTGTTCTGGAGCCAACCACAGTGTGGAGAACTCCCATCAAATTCTAGAACAATGAATACAAAGTCATTAAATTTGTCTAAAATCACCTAAAGAAAGAAAAGAGAATAAATTTACCTCTCAGAAAATGAAACCCAAAATGAAGAGTAGACAAAAGGGAGCAAAGTTTAATTTCTTTTTCTTTTCTTTTTTTTTTTTTTTTTTTTTTTGCACATGGTCCCTGTAGGATTTGAAATTCGCATTTATTAAAGTTTTGTGACATTGCATCCAAGCCCCCTTCTTAGGTCATGAAGTGGCTTGGCTTTCTCCATCCATCACCCTAACATTGCTTTAGGGTCTTGAGGACTTTTGTCATCAGGAACTACTCTAATCTACATTCAGTGGCCTCATCCTTTTTAAAAAGCATTGGATTTTTCCTGTTTATTTTTGTTTCTAAGGCTTTTAATTATTAAAACAAATAAGTATAATAAATATATTTAAATAAATATGGTATTGAACAGCTTGGCTTTTATTTCTTTTTTTCCCCTATATTAGTCAGTAGGATAAAAAAAATCTGTTAACCACACTCTTCAGGCTAGAGAAGGGAGAAGGAACCTAGCCATCTCCACTGTGCCAGCATTAGGACAACTGTATAGAGCCATGAAATCGGCTTAGAGAAGGTGAGAGATTGGTGAGGTGGTGGAAAACAAGAGAATGAATTTCAGGAGGACTTCAGGCCATACACAACTTGTATTTGCTTTACTTTTTTTCCTGTTTCTAATTTAAAAGATACACATTTCTTGCATTGTTCCAAAGTATCTTTCACACCTAGAGGTTGGCAGGAGCATGTTTCTACATTTTGTTTCAGAGTTTTTTAGTTTTGTTGTTAAAATTAAGATCTTCATGTCACCTTAATTTATTTCTATACATGGTGCAAGATCAGCTTTTCAGTCCTTATTTTTCCAGATAGATAGCCCATATGTGCTGAACTAGTGTTTATGTCAATAATTTCTGCCAGGAAGTTGAAATGTCATATATACTATGTATCAAACTTTCTTATTTCAGTGATTCTTCTGAACCAAAAGTTCCATTGATCATTTTATCAGTGTATTTTGTGAGCACCAGGCTTTTGAGTAGTTTATAATTCTAGACCCTGTAAAGTCAACCCTTTATTATCTCTCCATGTCTTTAAGAAATATTTGACATTTTCTACATAGTCAGTTTTCATACTCAAATTTAATATCACTTTCTCTCTTACCAAAAAAGAAAAAAAAACCAATACCTCTCAAATTTTCAGGGCTTTGGAGTTCTGTTAATTACTATGTTAATTTGGGGAAAGTTTATTTGTTTTGTTTTCAGTGACTGATTCTTACACATTGCATAGTTTCTACTTATTAAGGTCTTTGTTGATATCTCTTAATAAAATGTTACCTATATTATTTATAGTGGCATGAAATTTTCATTTGTCCATTTTTATTTATTATAAATGACCATACAAAGTAATACATTTCATTATAGCATCTTAATATAATTCTTTAGACTGTTTTATTCATCCCACCCTCACAGTGCCCTCTATTGTCCCATTTGCCCCATGCCAGGTCCCCTTGCTCCTCCTACAAAGTCACCCTCATCTGCTTTCATGTCAAATGTATTCCATTTATGAGCACGGATTTATTTATAAGTTCATTTTTGTTACTTAGCATTAATATTATTGATTGAATTATCTATGGATTATAATTTGAATAGAGAACTTTAGTCCATATGCACCCAAGACTCCTAGTTATCTTTTATTCTTTTTTAATTGTAAATCTTTATGGAGTGTAACATGTTTTAATACACATATGCTTGGTGAAGTTAAACAAGGTATTCTACCAACCTCCTCCGACGAAAAAACACATCTTCAATCTGTGTTTTTGGTAAATCACTTAGAATATGTTCCCTCTGCAAAATTTTAGTATACAGTTGTTTTTTACTGTACATCAGACCTCCAGATTTAGCCTATATAACTTTGAGTTTGTTTTATTCTTTAGAACAGATCATAAATTAAGAAATTGATACGGAACTATTTTCATCCAACATACACACAAAGTCACTTGCTTAAAGGTATCTTTTGTGTCCTTTGAGAAAAAAAATCCACTCAGAAAGTAAATACTCTCACATATGTAACATCCCTGTGACAGATTCCAGTGCTGTTCAGTAAACATTTCTTCCCCCTTGAGCTGGAGAATAATTCCCAGTCTACTCTCTCTTTGGAATTAATCACACAATTTCTTTAGCTAAAGAAATGTAAATAGATAACATGAGCCAAGGGCTTCAAAATGTATGAGTAGCTTGGACTGCTTGTTGTTTTCTGTTAATTCTCCTCCCAAAAATGCTGATATAGAGTGGTACAAAGGATATCTGAGCCTAATGTTAAATCCAGCATCAAGTACAACCGGAGTCCAGTCTCCACCAAGATGACAGAACTTTTAGCTGACCTGCTAAGTAGAAAGTTTTAAGTGATACCTGTGGGTAGTCTTCTACCCCCAAATCCTCATTTGTGTTACTAAGTTTAGTTTCTTCCATGTTATTATTTTAAATTTATTTATCAAGTATATTTATCAAAATTTTAAAAACCTAATAATTTATTTATATATTTTACATCTCAGCCAGTTTCCCCTCCCTCCTCTCCTCCAAGTTTCTCCCCTCACTCCCTTTGTTCCCATTCCCAGTCCACTCCTCCATTTCTGTTCAGGAAAGGGCAGGTCTCCCATGAGTATCAATAAAGCATGGCATATCAAGTTGCAGTAATACTAAGTACCTCCCTATATACTAAGGCTGGGCAAGGTGACCCAGTATGAGGAGTAGGGTCCCAAAAGACAGTAAAAGAGTCAGAGATATGCCCTGTTCCCAATGTTAGTAGTCTCACAAGAATACCAAACTACATAACTGTAACATATATGCAGATTGCCTATGTCAGTCCCATGAAGGCTCCTTGGTTGTCAGTTCAGTCTCCATGAGGCCCTATTAGCCCAAGTTAGTTGATTCTATGAATTTTCTTGTGGTGTCCTTGATCCCTAGGGCTCCCACAATCCTTTCTTCCCGTCTTCTATAGGATTTTCCAAACTCTGACTAATGTTCGGTTATGAGTCTACATCTGTTTCCATCAGTTGCTGGTTGAAGCCTCTCTGATGACAATTGGACTAGGCACTAATTTATGTGGACAGCAGAATATAGTCCATGATTATTATACTGACATTTTTCCCCTCCAGTCATGTTTGGTTCTATCATAGGTCTCTGCATCATCCAGCCTGTGGGTCCTGGTGCCCCAGGCAGTGTCAGGGATGGGCTTACTCTCCTGGCATGGGTTTTAGACTAGAATAGTCATTGGTTGGCCACTCCCCCAATCTCTAGGTCACTTTTACTCCAGCACATTCCATAGGCAGGACAGAATGTAGGTTGAAAGTTACATGTCTTGGTTGTTTTCCCACTCCCTCCACTTGAAGTCTTGCCTGGTCATAGGAGATGGTCAGTTTAGGTGATATATCCTCTATTGCTAGGAGTCTTAGCTAGGGTTATCCTTGTAGATTCCTGGGAGATTTCTCTGCACCAAGTTTTTACCTGATCCTGAAATGCCCCCCCCCCCCCGCCTTTCCACTAGTCTCTGTTCACTCATGTTCCTATTTCCCTTTCCCAGGGAGATCTTGTCATTCCCCCAAGAACCTTCCTTGTTACCTAGTCTCTCTGGGTCTGTGGATTGTAGCATAGTCATCCTTTATGTTACAGCTAATATCCACTTATGAGTGAGTACATACCTTTCTCAGTCTGGGTTACCTCACTCATGATGAGTATTTTTCTGGTTCTATCCATGTGCCTTCAAATTTCCTGGTATCCTTTTTTTTTTTTTAAAGCAGAATAATACTCCTAGTGTAAATGTGTACCACATTTTACTTTTTCTTTGGTTGAGGGGCATCTAGGCTGTTTCAAGGTGCTTGGTATTATAAATAAAACTGCTATAAACATAGTTGAGCCATGTTATTATTTTATTTTATTTTTACTTTTTGGCAGATTTTTTTTTTCATTTTTCTTTATTAAGAAATTTTCTACTCACTCCACATACTATCCACAGATCCCCCTCCTCCATCCTCCCACCCCCCAGTCCTCTTTTTCCAAGCCATCCCACATCCCCACATCCCCCAAATCGAGGTCTCCAATGGGGATTCAGCAGAGCCCAGCACACTGAGCCTAGACAGGTCCAAGCCCCTTCCTACTTGCCTGGGTGCCCCACAAACATTTTGAGCCAAACAACCATCTTCTCTATCCAGAGGGTCTAGTCCAGTCCCATGGAGGCTCCACAGCAACCAGTCCACAGCTCATGGGGTTCCACTAGTGTGACCAGTCATCTCTGCACATCTGCCCATCATGATCTCAATGTCCCTTGACTACAGTATCTCTCCTCTCTCTCATCAACTGGATTCCCAGAGCTCAGCCTGATGCTTGGCCGTGGATCTATGTATCTGCCTCCATCAGTCACTGGACAAAGGCTCTATGACAACAGCTAGGTTATTTGCTAGGCTGGCCACCAGAGTAGACTGGTCCAGGCACCCTCTGGATCACTGCCAGTAGACCAAGGTGGGGTCAACCTTGTTCCTGAGAGCCTTCCCAGCACCCTGCCTCTTCCTATTTCCATGATGTCCTCATCTGTCATGGTATTTCCCTCCATGCCCTCTCACTCTGTCCCTGTTTTAGGTAGACCCTCCCATTTCCCTATGTTCTCATCCCCCACTCCTCGCCCTCTGCCACCCTCCACACCCAGTCCACTCATGTAGTTCTCATCCACTTCTCCTTCACAGTGTCATCCATGTGTCCTTCCTAGGGTCTTTCCCTGTTAGCTAGCCTCTCTGGAGTTGTGGGTTGCACTCCGGCCATCCCTTCCCTCACATTTAGTATCCACTTATGAGTAAGTACATACTATGTTTGTCTTTCTGAGTCTGGGTTACCTCACTCAAGATGAGCTTTTCTAGTTCCATCCATTTGGCTGCAAATTTCATATCATTGTTTTTTTACTGCTGAGTAGAACTCCATTGTGTATATGTGCCATATTTTCTTTATTCATTCTTCAGTAGAGGGGCATCTAGGTTGTTTCCAGGTTTTTGCTATTACAAATAATGCTGCTATGAACATAGTTGAGCATGTGTCCTTGTGGTAAGATTGAGCATTCCTTGGGTATATGCCCAAGAGTGCTACAGCTGGGTCTTGAGGAAGACTTATTTCCACTTTTTTGAGAAACTACCATACTGATTTCCAGAGTGGCTATACAAGTTTGCATTCCCACCAATAGTGGAGCAGTGTTTCCCTTGCTCCACATCCTCTCCAACATAAGCTATCTTCAGTGTTTTTGATCTTAGCCATTCTGACAGGTGTAAGATGGTATCTCAGAGTTGTTTTGGTTTGCATTTCCCTGATGACTAAGGATGTTGAGCAATTCCTTAAATGCCTTTCAGCCATTTGATATTCTTCTGTTGAGAAGTCTCTGTTAAGCTCTTTAGCCCATTTTTTTTAAAAATTGGGTTGTTCAGTATGTTGATGTCTAGCTTTTAGAGTTCTGGATATCAGCCCTCTGTCAGATGTGGGGTTGGTGAAGATCTTTTCCCATTCTGTAGGCTGTCGTTTGGTCTTATTGACCATATCCTTTGCTCTACAAAAGCTTCTCAGTTTCAGGAGGTCCCATTTATTAATTGTTGCTCTCAGTATTTGTGCTACTGGTGTGATATTTAGGAAGTTGTAATATATAGCACCAAAAATAAGGAACAAGGACATTAACTTAAAAAATAAGTATTTTATCATCATTTTGTTCTGTCTAACTCTCATTTGGGCATCTCATTTGCTCTTTATACACATGTTTATGATTTCCAGTGTGGAAATGAACAATGAAGTGTCTCCTTACTATAATATCTTTGATGATAAGTTTGTCTTTAAATTATGAATTTGGCTCATAAAATGATGAAATTACTTAAGTAAAACAAAGAACACATGCTAAATGAAGACATTTGTTATAACCATGTGATAGTGTCCTATTTGTGTGGATTAATAAATGGACTATATTGAGAGTGTCTATAAAATGTAGGAAAAATGAAAACTACACAAAATAAGATGGCAAAAACATCAAAATATAATGTACATATTCAATCCATGTCTGTAGCATATTCAGTCTTGGGAGTAAATAAAAAGATTTAATCATTAGATTAGCAAGCCTTAAATGGCCAGAGAATGCTTTGTGTTGACAATTGGATGGAGTAGTATAATTGAGTGCTAAACTCTAACATGGGTCAACAATAAGCCAAGCGCTCGAAATGTAAGCAGATACAAATTCCTTGCTAGAGTCCAGGGTTTCAAATGGAGACAATTTTATAGCAATGTTATTTTTAAAAAATGTGGAGAAAACTCAGGCGTCAAACAAGAAATAAAGTCATAAATTGTAGCATTACAATTAATGCAATAGAATCCAGCAGCATGTACAAGTAAGAAGCAGAACTGTGTGGTTTAGCTTTGATAAAAATCATACCATCTCTAGAATATAAAAACATGGCTTTATTTAATCTGAGGAGGATTCCAGTGTTTCTGATACCAGTAGCTGGATCCCAAATTGATCTTTGCAGTCTTCTCTCAACCTGGCTTACAATGCTGCTTTGCCTGTCAGGATGCAATCTGGAGCAGCATGTCTTTTAATTGCTTCTTCTGCTCTCTAAGGATGTGAGAGAGGGAGGGATGTTTTCTGTTGGCTGGACTGCTTTTTACTGAACTAATAAGACATTTAGAAACATTCAGTGGTGTTGAAATTTCTCATTACGCCTACTTTTTCCATTTATAATAGTTTTGTATTGTGTACCTTATAAGTAGGTAAGCGACGTAAACTCCCACAGCTTCCAACTAACATTTTTTTTTCACTTTATGTGCTGAGCCATGGTTGTAAAGGTTTTCTTGTTGCAAAATTTCATCATCCAGAGTAGGTAGGGTACTTTTTAATCCTTGATACATCTTATAGTTTTATAAATACCTTTTATATATTATTTTAATAACTCCTTTAAACAAAATGTACTTTTATTGAATTGTTCTCCAGTACAATCTCTGTGTATTTGAGACATTTTCTGCCTCCTTTGGCTGCTACTCACCATCAATCCCCACACTGTTTTCTGTCCTGTATTCCTATTGTCCAAGACATTTTTCTCCCTTATTCCCCTGTCTTCAGTAGAAGACTTCAAGCCTGCTGTCTTCCAGGCAAATAAATTTTTACTTGACATTGAGAAACACAATCCATCTCTGCACATGATGATCCTTCTGTAGTCTTGAGACACAATCTAGTTTATTATTATATATCACACAGCTGCCCTTTGCTGTTGTAAAGATTAGTGACAAAAAATGAAAATGCCATGATCCTGTATCTTCTGAAGATGATTCCCTGCTTATTTTTAGATATTTACCAATTTATATAAAAGCAGAGGAGTAGTTACCAGTAGTTTGGATAAATCTTCTTAGCCTCCTCAGTGCATGCCAGGTGGACAGATGTCATATTTTGACTGAGCATGTCCCATGGGCAGCCATTTTTGTATTCAATGCTGGTGAGAAAACAAAAGCCTAACTTTAAGGTAGCCACATGAAAGAAGACAGGAACATAATTAAGGATGATAGCTCTCAGTACTAAACCAATCTGTTAATTTTTGATCACAGTGTTTTTACTGCATAAGGTTTATTTTCTGATACCACTAAGAATATAAACTTTTAAAGTGATAATGCTGAATAGAATCCTGTGAGGAGAAGGTCAGAGGAAGATCTCACTTAACAAGAGTGTGTGATTAATTTGCCTTTTGAATTATATGATCTAGTGTAGTTTAGCTGTAGTTTTCTGAAATAGCTACAGTGCGATTGCAAGCCACTGCACAAATAATAAATAATAAATAAATAAATAAATAAATAATAAATAAATAAATAACTATGGGTAGAATTCAATCCCCTCATGTGTTCTAAAACATCAGGCTCGGAGAGAGTACCACACAGCCAAAGAAGGTATCACCTGCTGTCATAAAGGCTGCTGAAAGGACGGGTGTGAAGGGGAATCACCTGATCCCCCAATTCTGACATTTATTCCATTCTCTCCATACTTATGCACCTGCAATTGCTAAATATCTATAGAGATTTTTAGGCGCTTTTGATTGTCAAGTAAAAAAATAATAGTTTGATATTTGTAAAGTTATAAAATGTTAATGAAAAAATTAAAAATCTGTTTTGGGGTCTGATGGCACAGACTTGTAATCCTAGATCATCAGGAGGCTGGAGCATGAGGGTTTTAAGTTCAAGGTCATCCTGGCAAATTTAGTGAAGGTCTGTCTCAAAAATTTTAAAATAATGAAAAGGACTGGGAGATAGTCCAGTGTTAGTAATCCTGCTAGGATATGCGAGGACCTAAGCTCAAATAAACTATAACAGATCAACAGCCTGTCACTGTACCTTTTCCTTTGTGACTAATTTAAACTCTCTGTGTCTTATTTTTTAAAAAAAGATTTTAAAATACTAACATTTACAATTTCTTTAAATTGTATGTCTAGGGCTTTAAAGTGATAAATTAATTGCAAGTATGCATCATATTTTAATGCTATTGGTAGGTATTGCTCTATATAGTTTAGAGATCTTTAGAAATAGGGCTCAAAGAGGTTCAATAACTTATTAACAGTCATATGACTTTTGCTGTTGGAGCTAGAATTTGAATGCAACTGCCCTGCAGAATTTGTCTTTCTGACTCAAGTGTTGGCAACTGTGTCCTGGAAAGACAGGTCTCAGGGCCTATTTTAAGTACACATCAGCCCTCTATAGGCTCATCTGTGATAGTCCATGGCAACCTACCCAATGGAAACAGGTATACCAGAAAGCTCGTTTTTATTAATGACAGTCTATAATTAGTAGCTGGAAATTAATATGTTTTATACATATGGTATTTGAGCCCAAATACTATCCTTTCAAGTAGGAATGAGTGTTGGGGTTCTGTAAGGACTTCACTGTAAAATAAAGCACATTTTGCTTGTTACTGATCTAGCTGAGTGCTTGGCTAAATGGCATTCTATGCTGCCTGGCACTCAGATTCACCACTAGGTGTCACTGAATCTTTGAAGCTAGTTTACCTGCATTGCATTTCATTGGATCAATTGATAGGCTTTTTTTTTGCTGCGTGTTAATGAGCATCTTTGACTTTCATTTTAATATAAATTGACCACAGATGTTTGTTTCCAAACCATATACCACACTGGCTCCTATTTACTACTATTCCAAGCCTTCATCACCTTTCCCCATACTGATAGTCTCTGAGGATTTTTGAACCAAGCATGTCAGAGTTTGGGTAGATTGTGAAAGAAAGTGTTATCTTGGAGCAGCCCACGTGGACTATCTTAATAATAGGACCCCTAGATATACTTGCTGACTTTCCTTTAAGCACGAAGTATCTCTACAACAGCTCCCCTTGGTAGAGCCATAAGAATATGAGACTTGACTGTCTTGCTGAATATAGACTGTAACTGCTCCTCAGAAACACTTGTGAAGCTCATGAGTTTTCTTGTTAACTTGCTCTGGATGGAATGATGTTCCAAAGTGATTTGCTTTTACTAAAGCAAGGGAAACTAAAGCTAGAAACCAAGCCTTTTCTTTTCTTGCTCAAATATGTTATATAAAGAGAGATTGAGAAAGAAGAGTATGTTTATCAACACAAGGGAAAAATAGCAAAAATTAGAGTCAAACCAAAGTTCAGTTTCCTGGGAAGAAAAATGTGTTAGTTAATACCATCTCTCAATCTAAATGGATATCATGGTATCAATCCAACTAAAAGACATTAAGTATATTATTTCTTAAAAAATAGAAGAATACAAAAGTTAAATTATGAAGAAAGTATGTATGGCACTGTTAATGGCCAGATTATATTTTTAGCATATGAGAATGTGAAGTGGCATTATAGATGAAAGTACATTTAGTTAGCCAACAAATTTACTAAGATGTAATTTTTTTCTAATAAACAGTTCTGTGATGTCTGATATAGAACTGATGAATTCATGACCTTATAATATAGATTAGACAATGTAGGAAGCATAATTTAATCATCCTCTAACTCTTCGAAGATTTTGTTTATCCAGGGATATTTCACAGAATTCAATAGTTATCAATTTACTTGACATTAACCTTGCTTCTTCTCAGTAGAGTCTGATGATTACTTAAGAGATAGCCACTGCTAGTTTCTATAGAGCAAACCCACTATCTTGGTTACTGTTATATTGTGGTCAAGAGACACCATGACCAAGGCAGCTCTTATAAAAAAAACATTTATATAGACAGATGTTTCTCTGTCCCACCTAGCCCTGATGTCTGGATGAATCTCTTTCACCTGCAGTCCGACAGCCACTTGTAAAGTAATTACTCAGAGACTTATATTAATTACAAACTGGTATATGTCTCAGTTGCATTATTACCCAGCTCCTACAACTTAATTCAACCAATTTTTATTAATCTATGTGTTGCCATGTGGCTTTGTGGTGTTACCTGTATTCTATTACATCTTGTTCCCTGGCAGCACTCAGTCTCCCTTGACTCTGCCTTCTTTTCCTTGTCTCTTTGCTTGCATTCTCTGCCTGGCTCTATTCTGCTTTATTGTAGGCCATAGCAGCTTCTTTATTAACCAATGGTAGCAATGCATATTCACAGCATACAGAAAGACCATCCCACAGCACATTTAATTGGGAGCTTGCTTACAGTTTTAGAGAATTAGGTCACACCCATCATGGCATGAAACAAGCAGACAGGCCTGGCACTGGAGCAGTAGCTGAGAGCTTTACATCTTGATCTAAATGCACCAATCAGGAGAGAGAGAGAGAGAGAGAGAGAGAGAGAGAGAGAGAGAGAGAGAGAATAGAGAGAGAGGGCCTTGCATGGACTTTGGCAATTTCAAAGCCTACTCCCAGTGACACAACTCAAAGCCCACACCTACTCCAATAGGCCATACCTCTTATCCTTCAAAAATAGTTCCACTGACTGTAAACCAAGCATTCAAACATATGAGCCTATGGGTTATATTCTCATTAAAAACCACCATAATCACCAACTCCAACCTTACTCTGGTATTCAAGTTTTCCCTTAGGCATCCCTGATGGACCTCTGGCTAATTTAATTCAGTCTGCCAGTCACCTCTAGAAGGGTTGATGGATACAGATAATTCAACATGAATTATTTTTCTAACTGATGGATATCTAGATTTGGGATTATAAAGGAAGTATGTTTTTGATGAAGCATCCCCCACTGAAAACAAAGTTAACAATCTGGCCAAATTGACTTTTCAAGAAGCCCAAACAATCCTCCTATCTCTGCCTCCTCAGTGCTAGGATTATAGGCATGGACCACCATGTCCAGCTTATTACATGAGTGCTGGATATTCCAACTCAGATCCTCAAATACTACACAAATTCAACAATCACACTGGCTCCCTCTTCATTTTCTAAGTTGCTGGAATATAAACTATTACTCTTGAAGTACAGCATACTACTTGAACCAGGTGGTACATTAGCCTGTCTTAATTGGAAAGGGCAGCTTCTCCTCTTTGTTCCACAGTCTCTCTATTTGCCTTGAAGAAGAGGGCTTAATTCTGCCTTCAATCAGACTACAATCTGGCTATTTGGATGGGAAGCCATTCTTTCTTTCAGAGTAATATAATTGGAAGTGCCCAAAGGGCTACTGGAAGGAAACTACTGAGTAATTTTATACACGAAGTTTCCTATTTTTAGTGTGTTTGAGGACTACATACTTCTATATTTGAGGAAACATAAAACAATTCACATATCCTTAGTTTTGATTAGAGCAGCCATCACGTCTAGTTTCCCCTAAACCTCTGTCCCTATTCTCTTTTAGACTTTGAGCTCCTAGTGTATTTTCCCTGTTTTCTTTCATATCAGATATGTTTTACTATTTTTTTCTTACTGCAAGACCATAGATTTTCAAATAGCGTCTTCGTGCACATTAAATTTTGAGTTTGGCTTTTTTCTGTATGTATTTGTTACTTTTCTGTTGCTGTGATAAAACATCATGAGCAAAGTATCTTATCCAAGAAAGCATTTAATTGGGCTTATGGTTCCAAAGGGCTAGAGTCTATGATAGTACAGCAAAGGCATAGTAACAGGAACAGCTGAGAGCTCACACCTCAAACCACAAGCAGGAGGCAGAGAGAACTAGCTTGAAATATTCCTGATCTCAGTGGAAACAAAGGTTTTTTGCACCATTTAGCGTTATGTTAGCTATGGGCATATTATACATCCCTCTGTCATGTTGACATATGCCCTCTGTATTCCTAGAATCTCTAGGACGCTTATCATGATGGAATGTAGGGGAAACTCCCATCTGGACCAGAGGTGAGTGCCTGGGGTTATAGCCAGAGAGGCAACTGCCCCTGGGTCCCACCACTGGACACAGGCCATTCTGGGAGGACCTGACCAACTTGGCCACAGGTTCCAGCCAATCTGAGTGCCCTGCTGGAAGGCTCCCCTTTTCCAAGACTGCAGGCAGACCCTGCAGTCTCCACACCCTGCCCCCACACCCATCTGCTGGAGACCCCAGCCACTTCCTGAGAATCAGAGACCAGCCCCCAGTTTCCATCCTGCCCTGGAAATCCCATCTGGACCAGAGACCAGAGGAACTCTCATCTGGACAACAGGAGCTCCCATCTGGACAAAATAAGGAGACCCCAGGGAATTTCTGAGACTCAGAGTCCAGCTCCCCAGCTCCTATCCAGCCAGCATTCTCATCTGGACCAGCACTCCCATCTGGCCCAGAGCTTCCATCTGGACCAGAGAGAGGCTCCCTAAATCTGTCAGCTCTCTCAAGACCAAGTACACTGATAAGACCAAGAATGAACACAAGAGGAGATGGGCAGACGCCAAGGCAGAAGTACATACAAAAAAATAAAGACCAATACAGCATCACCAGAACCTAGCCCTTCTCCAACAGCTAGACCTGAACATCATGGAATGGAAGAAGAAGAAGAAAACAACCTTATAAGTAACATCATGAAGAGGCTAGAGCCTTATATAGAAGAAATCAAAAATAGAGGAACAGACAAACAAAAAATGGGAAGAACGCTATAAAAAATTAGAGGAAAGGACAATTAAAGCAGTAGAAAACAATAAGTCCTTGAAAGAAAATCATGAAAAAGCAAGGGAGACAGTCAAAGACCTGAAGAGGGAAATAGAAAAAATGAAGAAGTAACTAGCAGAAGGAATGTTGGAAATAGAAAATCTGAGTAAACTAACAAGAACTTCAGAGGCAAGTATAACCAACAGAATGCAAGAGACAGAAGAGAGGATCACTGGTGTCGAAGATACGGTAGAAGAAATAGGTTCATCAGTCAAAGAAAACACTAAAACCAACAAAGTCATGACCCAAAATGTCCAAGAAATTTGGGACACCATGAAAAGACCAAACCTACAAATAATAGGGATAGAGGAAGGAGAAGAATACCAACTCAAAGGCACAGAAAATATATTTAACAAGATCATAGAAGAAAACTTTCCCAATTTAAAGTATGAAATGCCTATGAAGATACAAGAAGCCTATAGAACACCAAACAGACTAGACCCCCCAAAAAAGTCCCCTTGCCACATAATAACTAAACAACTAAACGTACAGAATAAAGAAAGAATATTAAGGGCAGCAAAGGAAAAAGGCCAAGTGACTTATAAAGGCAAACATATCAGAATAACACCTGATTTCTCAATGGAGACTTTGAAAGCCAGAAGGACCTGGACAGATATAATGCAGATACTAAGAGACCATGTATGCCAGCTTAGACTAATATATCCAGCAAAACTTTCAATCATCACAGATGGAGTGAACAAGACCTTCCAAGACAAAACCAGATTTAAACAATACTCATCCACAAACCCAGCCCTACAGAAAGCACTAGAAGGGAAATTCCAACCTAAGGAAGGCAGATACACCCATGAAAACACAGGCAATAGATAACACCACAGCAGTAAACCCCAAAGAAGAGAAGTACACACACACTATCACCAACAAATAAAAAATAACAACAGGAATGAACAATCACTGGTCATTAATATCCCTTAATATCAATGTACTTAATTCACCTATAAAAAGACACAGACTAACAGAATGGATATGAAACCAGGACCCATCTTTCTGCTGCATACAAGAAACACACCTCAAATTCAAAGACAGACACCTCCTAAGAATAAAAGGCTGAGAAAAGACTTTCCAATCAAATGGTCTTAAGAAGCAAGCTGGTGTAGCCATCCTAATATCCAGCAAAATAGATTTCAAACTAAAATCAATCAAAAGAGATGATGAAGGACATTACATACTCATCGCAGGAAAGATCCACCAAGATGAAGTCTTAACTCTGAACATTTATGCCCCAAACACAAGGGCACCCATATATGTAAGAGAAACATTACTAAAGATTAAATCACATATAAACCCCCACACATTAATAGTGGGAGACTTCAACACCCCACTTTCACCTCTGGACAGATCAGCCAAATTGAAACTTAACAGAGACATAATGGTCTTAACTGATGTTATGACTCAAATGGACTTAATATCTACAGAACATTCCACCCAAACAAATGAGAATATACCTTCTTCTCAGCACCCCATGGAACCTTCTCTAAAATCGACCACATACTTGGCCTCAAAGCAAGTCTCAACAGATACAAAACAATTGGAATAACCGCCTGTGTTCTATCAGACCACCATGGTTTAAAGTTAGATTTCTTTTTTTAAAAGACATTCTTTATTATTATTATTATTATTATTATTATTATTATTATTATTATTATGTGTTTTAATTTTATACATCAGCCATGGGTTCCCCTGTCCTCCCCCCTCCCGCCCCCACCTCCATCTTCTCCCCAGCCCCTCCCCTCCATTCCTATATCCTCCAGGACCAACACACCCCTGGGGATTCATTTAAACCTGGTGGATTCAGTACAAGCAGGTCCTGTCCCCTCCTTCCAACCTGAGCAATGTGTCCCTGTGTAAGCCCAAGGTTCCAAGATTGTAAAAAGCACAGGGACAAACAGCCAATCAAAAGAAAGCACATAAATTATGAACCAAAGGCTGTGGAGCCCCCAGCTAGATCAGGCCCTCTGGATAAGTGAGACAATTGATTAGCTTGATCTGTTTGGGAGGCATCCAGGCTATGGGACCAGGATCTGTCCTTAGTGCATGAGCTGGCTGTTTGGAACCTTGGGCTTACACAGGGACACATGCTCAGCCTGGAAGGAGGGGACAGGACCTGCCTGTACTGAATCCACCAGGTTTAAATGAATCCCCAGAGGTTTCTTGGTCCTGGAGGACATGGGAATGAAGGGGAGGGGCTGGAGGGAAGGTGGAGGTGGGGGCAGAACGGGGGAGGACAGGGGAACCCATGGGTGATGTATAAAATTAAAACACATAATAATAAAAAAAATAAAATGATGGGATGTAGGATATTGTCAGAGGCTTTTTTAAAATCTATTGATCTTGTGATTTTTGTCTTTGAGTATTTATGGGATGAACAACATTTACTGATTTATCCATGTTGATCTATCCTTGTATAACTGGAATGAAGCCAACTTGGTTATGATGAATGATCTTTTTGATATGATCTTGGGTTCAGTTTGCCTTTTTTTTTTTTTTTTAACTACTATGTTCACAGAGAGATTGGTCTGCATTCTTGTTTTGCTGTGCTATTATCTGGTTTTGGTGTCGGGGTAATATTCGCTTCAGAGAAAGTGTTTCCTTCCTTTCTTATCTTATGGAATAATTTAAGTCCTATTTGTTGATAGTTCTATGAAATTCTTCTGTGAATCATCTGTCCCTGGGCTTCTTTAGTTGGGAGAATTTTATGATGGCTTCAATCTCATTGCTGGTTGTGGGTCTGTTTAAAGTATTTATTTTCACTTTTTAAATGTTGGTATGTTGTATGCATCTAGAAATTTGTCCATTACTTTTAGATATCCCAGTTTATTAAGTATGTCAACTTGACACAAGCCAGCATCATTTTAGAAGAACAAAACTCTATTGAGAAAATGCCTGACCAGATTCAACTGTGAACAAGCCTATGGTCATTTTCTTGATTAATTATTGATTTCAGAAAGCCCTGCACACTGTAGACAGTGCCACCACTAGGCTGGTATTCCTGGATGTTATAAGAAAGCAGTCTGAGAAAGCCATGAGGAACATGTCAATAAAGAGCCTTCTTCCATGACTTCTGTGTCAGTTCTCACCTTGAATTCCTGCTATGACTTTCCTGGATAATGAACTATAAACTGTAAGCTGAAATAAACTCTTTTCTCCTTAAGTTGATTTTGGTCATGGTGTTTTACCACAGTAATAGAAAAGTTAAAGATTTTTATTTTTTTATTTCCTTCTTGAATTCTTCCTTGACCCAATTATTGTTCAGTAGTGTCCTGTTTGGTCCCCGTGAGTTTGTGTGCTTTTGTGGTTTCTATTGCTGTTGATATTCAGCTTTATTCCATTGTGGTCGGTTAGAATCAGGATGATATTTCAATTTTCCTGTATTTTTAAAGACTTTTTAAAAATGTATTTATTTTAAAAAATGTTTTTTTTTCATTTTATATACCAATCCCAGTTCCCCCTCTGTCCCCCTCTTCCATCCCCCCACATCCTCTAATTCTACCCCCTGCTGTAGGATAATGCTCTTATATACTATATTTGTCACTCCTTGGTTAAATAAAGTGCTGATTGGCCAGTAGCCAGGCAGGAAGTATAGGTATGGTGACCAGACTAGGAGAAGACTGGGAAGAGAAAAGGCAGAGACACCAGCCAGACATACAGGAAATGAGATGAGAATGCTGGACTGAGAAAAGGTACAAAGCCACATGGCTAAACATAGACAAGAATTATGGGTTAATTTAAGCATAGGAGCTAGTTAATATAAGCCTGAACAATAAGCCAAACAGCTTTTTAATTAACATAAGCCTCTGTGTGTTTATTTGCAACTAAAGGGCTGTGAGACTGGGTGGGACAGAAATTTCCACCTACCATTGGTGCTCACTGTTGGGCATTGATCCACATAGACTCCATACAACTTAAAGAAGATTCTTAACACATATAAACAGAGTTGCACTGGGCTTCCTGGTTTTACGTCTCATGCCACCAATAGTACAGAGATGAGTCTCCCAACAGCTGCCCACAAAATGGAGATGGCCATCAGCTGCCATGAGCTAAGCAGCATGGCAGATGTATGCAGTCTTTCCCATGGTCTGAGGTACAGACAGGACTCTCCCTGCCACTGCTGTGGGCTTAAGAACATAGCTCCACACTAGTTAATACTGCTTCCTAGAATTGGGAAGGCAAGCATGACTCGTTGGTACCTGTGTCATGTTGAATTGCTGAGCAGGGAAGAGCCAACAGCCAGGGCTGCCGCTTTGGTCCTAGCCATGTTGTAGTTTAAAGTAATTGTCAGAAAATGATTACAGATATACAATGAAACAGATTCAGATGGAAAAAACCCTAAATGAGTTACAGTGTGTTTTAAAATATACATAGGCTTGAGAGAGAGAAAAGAAAAATGGTAGGAAAATTCCCTAAAAAGAAACAAGTAATAATAATAATATTTTGAAAAGCCATGTAAAGATGGAATATACACAGAGAGTCTGGATACTGTGTATTATTTTATTGTCTTTGGGATTTTTCACTACAAAGAGAAATTTGATTATGGATGCTGCTAAGTTAAACCAACATATATATTTTAAAGGTATCATGACTTCAAAATTTGGGTCTAAGGATATGTTGCTTTGGAAAAGAGGTTCTATGTCTGTTTCTGTAGCAGATGAGAACTTATGGATTGCTTCCAGGTTAATATAGTTTGATTGAGAAAGAACTCCTGGAAAATCTCCAATGGGACCAGATGGTCCAGATGATCCAATATTTCAGAACATTTCTGTTGCAATTTCCTCTCAGTTATGCATTCAGAAAAGCTTCAAGGCTGCTAACTCAGATGATCCAGCCTTACGGACTACTCTAGTCAGGATTGACCATAATCCTGAATTTTCCTGTGTCCCCATAAAATTACCAGTACCCCTAGTAAGCAGGAAGTAGCCTAGAAAACTATACCCACAGTCCCCCAAAATAGATTATGAATGTTTGTCTTCGTTTAGAATGTTGGTTACAAATGGTTATGGACAATGGTCAGGAAAAAGGCAAAACAGAGGAGATTAGAGTCAGGGATTTTGTTTTCAAAGGAAAAAAAGTGGAAATGCTATGGGAAAACATTCTTGTATACTGTAAAGGTTGTCACTCCTATTGGTTTAATAAAACACTAATTGGACAGTAGCCAGTAAGGAAGTATAAGTAGGGTGACCAGACTAGGAGAAGTCTGGGAAGGAGAAAGAATCACCAGCCAGACATATAGGAAGTGAGATGCTGGACTGAGAAAGGTATCAAGCCATGTTGCTAAACATAGACAAGGATTATGGGTTAATTCAAGTATAAGAGCTAGTTAATTATAAGTCTGAGTAACAGGCCAAACAGTTTATAATTAATATAAGCTTCTGTGTATTTGTTTAGGATTGAATGGCTGTGGGACCAGGCCGGACAGAAACCTCTGCCTACACGCCCCCCATCCACACCTCAAGAGGGTAAGGTATCCCTTGTGGAGTCAACAACGCCTGGCATACTAAGTAGAGTCAGGACCAAGACCCTCACCCCTGTGTCAAGGCTGAGCAAGGTATCCCACTCTAGGGAATGTGTTCCAAAAAGCCATTTCATTCACCTAAGATAAGTCCTGGTCCCACTGTCAGGGACTCTCCAAACAGATCTAGCTACATGACTGATACCCACAAGTGAAGTAACCCAGACCCCAAAAGACAAACATCATATGTACTCACTCCTAAATGGACATTAGATGCAAAGCAAAATCCACAGGTGACAATCTACAACCCCAGAGAAGCTAGGTAAAAAGGATAACCCTAAGAGGGACATACATCGAGGGCCCTAGGAAGGGAAAATAGTTAAGATCTCCTGGGTAAACTGGGAGGGGGGTTAGAAGAGAAGGGATGGGGGATGAGAACAGGAGAGACTGAGATGGCAGTGTGGGGGGAGGGACAGAGAGGGAGAGCAATGAAAGGGAAATCTTGGAAGAGGGAACCATTAGGGGGTTTGGGAAAAACCTGGTACTAGGGAAATCCCCAGGAATCCACAAGGATGACACCAACTAAGACTCCTATCAAAAATGAAGAGGGTGTCTGGGTACCTGAACTTACCTTCCCCCTACAATAAGATTAGTGACTACCCTAATTGTCTTTATAGAACCTATACCCAGTAACTGATGGAAGCAGATGCATTGATCCACAACAAAGCACTGAGCTGAGCTCCTAGACTTCAGTTAAAGACAGGGAGGAGGGATCACAGGAGCAAGTGAGGTCAAGATCATGATGGGGAAAATCACAGAGACAGCTGACCCAAGCTGGTGGGAACTCATGTGGTGCTGGATCCTAAGGGCTCCCTCAGGGGACAGGGTGAGAAGGCACAGCATCATTGGCACAGACATCGGGAGTCAGTTGAAGGCAAAGAACAAACTCATTTATTCAATAACAGGAAAGGTCTTATATACCCTCCTCCCAGCACCCAAGCTGTGTCCCAATGTAGTGGCATAGCATGGTCGTCCATCATTGGCTAGGCATGATCAGGTACTATAACAGTGACCAGGAACTCTGACAGTGCCCTCAGGCCCTCAAGCAGACTCCAGGTTGACTCATAAGGGAGTTATTCACATTCCTTGGCAACTGGTTTGAGCTATTTTCCTTGACCCTATGGGCCTGTCCTACTACACACATGGACTCTGGCCTGTCAGATGGGAAACATGCATGGGTCCAAACCAGGCCCTCTGAATGTGGGTGACAGTTACATGTCTAGATCTTTTTAAGACTTTCTATGTGTCTTAATATGTGGCCAATTTGAGAGTAAGTTCTATGGGATGCTGAGAAGAGTGTATAGTCTTTAGTGTTTGGTATAATTAATGTTCTGTAGATATCTGTAAGGTCCAATTCATTTATGGTATCATTTAACACCAGCCATCTTGGCTATTTTTGTGTAGCTGCCTTTGGTGAGAGTTGGTTATAGAAGTCACCTACTTGCTGGGCGGTGGTGGTGCATGCCTGTAATCCCAGTACTCAGGAGGCAGAGGCAGGCAGATCTCTGTGAGTTTGAGGTTGGCCTGGGCTACAGAGTGAATTTCAGGAAAAGGCACAAAGCTACACAGGGAAACCCTGTCTTGAAAAATGGAAAAAGAAAGAAAAGAAAAGAAAAGAAAAGAAAAGAAAAGAAAAGAAAAGAAAAGAAAAGAAAAGACAAGAAAAGACAAGAAAAGACAAGAAAAGAAAAAGAGGTCACCTACTATCACTATGCTGGGTTTAATCTGCAATTTTAGATCAAGTAGGACATGTTTTGAAAATTGGGTGTGAACAAGTTTGGTGTATACCTGTTGAGAATTTTAGAGCCTCTTGATAGTTTTTTTTTTTTTTCCTTTAATGAGTATGACTCTTCTGACTAGTTCTAGTTTGAAGTCTATTTTGGTGACTGGGCAGTTCTTTTTATTGGGGTTTTGTTTTGTTTGAGACAGTTATTATGTAACCCAGGTGAACCTCAAAATCATGACTTCAGCTTCTGTCTATAAGAGTTGTGTTTACATATGTGCACTCTTCTGCAAGGGGAAAGAATACACAGTATGGATTTAAATGATCTTTATTCTGAGAGCAAGGAGAAGAAATGCGTTTAGAAGATTAACATTCATATGCAGATTCTCAATGGCTTTTCTAAACCTTAGTCTCTAACTATCTTGAGTAAAACTCACTGAATAGATATGTTCCACCTGCTGGGAAGTGGGGAGTTACATGGATGTGTGTTCTGTAAGAGGATCTGACCCTTCCTGTGCACTGGAGGCAACAAATCCCCACCTGGATTTTCATCTAGGTCTCAGCCCCATCTCAAAGGCCTTTTGGTGCATCTATGTTCCTTCCCATCTGGGACTCTTTTATGTAAAATAGGCTTTTATATTGTTTCTGTCTGTAGATACTGGTCTCTTCTCTGCTCTATTAGCTTTCTCTAATCCACAAGCTGAAGAGTCTATTTAAAAATGTAACCATGATATAAATTATTTCTTTTCCCTAAAGTTGAAGAAAGATCATTTTAAGAAAGTTATTTATATTATGAACTATAAGCCTTTGCCCCAAGTTGCACAGGGATTTTCACTTATTGTTGCCTATGCTGGTAACTAAGGCAACCCTCTCTACTCTCTCCATCACCTTTTGACCAGATACAGAAGGGAAGGGGGAGGGCATAAAAATGAATTTTATACCCAGTTAAGAAATAACATTAAAATAATTTTATCATTGACTAAGAAAAACAAAATTGAAAAATCAAAGCTGATGCTAGAAAGGCACAAGGAACATAAGCTGTGATTTTTCATGATTCCATAGAACATCATTTATAGCTGAATGCATAGATGGCCCTTAACAACACAGTGAATTAGCCAAACATTCTTTGCTCTTTTTCCAAGCCTGTTTTAAAGCAGGTACCAAAAGCTATCAAAGTCTAAAGTTAGCCCTAGCCAGCAATGAGTACATTTACTGGAAGGTCCATTGTGTCAGACTGTGAAACAACCAGCTATCTGTTAAAGACTGAGATTTCTAATAGATGAGCAGAGAATCTCTGCATTACCATAAATACATTACTAGTCCATGTTACAATGCTTCCCTTATTAACATATGTTAAATAAAAACTTTTTGCTAACATTGTACCAAATTAGCCTTTGTCCCTTGTGGGAAAGCATGGGCTGAGGAAGAGTTAACTTGCACAAGGATATACCCTTTGCATTGTTGTCATCTGGACGTCTTATGCCATGGTTAGCACATTTTCTGTCCTCAGCTTTTTCCCTTTAAGTTCCTTTTGCTTCCTTGCCCTAACCAAGGGCCTACTCTCCCCTGAAACCACTTATCAATATCTATTTCCTTTCACACATTCTTCAGATCTCACACCTAGGAAGTGGAGTGCGTGGTGTCTTTTTTTTCCAGTAGCCAATCCCTCTCTATGTTGCTGCTCTGGAAACCTATTCTATGCTGAAATCTATGCTAGTAGCTTATAATAGTGTCTTTCTTTTAATCACTAGCATCTAATGGCCTCTATGTCACTTCCTTTCAGTTATTGATGCTTTAAGAATCTGGGTCACAGTCCCTTTATCACACAATTCCTAACAGAGATTTAAGTAATTTAACATTTACATGATTGTTCTTCAATACACTGACTTCTCATTCCCTAGAAACCTTCCCTTTCTTCAACAGTGTTGCCATAAGCACCCGGGGAAGCTTTTAATTGGTTTTCAGCTTAGAGAGGAAAAAGGCTGGTGCTTCAGGAAACAGGGATGAAAACCAGTGGCAGTCACTACTCTCCAACCAAATTTTATGTGATAAATGCAAAAGAACATTCTGAAAGTAAAAGTAATTTCAAATAACAATTACTTTCCCCAGCTACAATTGTTTTCTTTTTATGAGTTCTACAATACAGAAGCAAGATTAAAAACTATACATAAAATAAGGAATATACTGAAATATGAAACATAACCACTTTCTGTAAGGAGAGTTTTAGACAGACCCAAATTTATTTCTTGAATTTATAATTGAATAAAACTGTATAGACTGTTCTAACATAAAAACAAAAACTATGTATGCTTTCCTGTGTGTTCTCAAAATAGAATCCAACTAAAAGCATCTATTAAATTAAAGAAAATAAATAATAACATATAAAAACAGCATTCCCTTAGTGATGGTTATGATAAACGATGCTGTTACTGGCTCTGATTACCAGCAGAAAAGTCACTGGCCATGCCACGACTACCCGAGTTACAAAGAACTTTATTAGAAAGAAGAAGGGGATAGGAGGGAGGAGAGCCAGGCCTGGAGAGAAAGAAATATGGCAGGAGCAGAGCATAGAGCAGGGAGCAGAGAGGGAACAGAGAGATAGGGTGGGGGTCTCTGTCTGGCGTCTGGCTTTTTAAGGTGGATTATTAGTTGCCATTGCCCACTGATGATGTAAGATGCAAGATACCAGCTGTGCATGTGCAGGAGTGAGGGCAGGATCCTAACATTCCAGATTTTTGCTTATTATAGAAAAGCAATTGAATAGGAATAGGGGTGTTGTTTCTTCCGGAAAAAGTGTTTCCAGCTGACACACTTAGTAGCTGTATGTTACTAAATCTTGTGTTAGTTCTTTCTAAGCCATGCTTGAGGTCTGTGATATAGTGATCTGCACAGCTGTTGAAAAGATCTACCATATAGAGGTTGGGTAATGGGTAAGTGTTACCATAAATGTAAACAGAATTGCCAGTCCTGAATTTTGAGTATTTGAGTTACTGAACAGATGTGGTCTCTTGAGGTTGAATTTGCTGAACAAATGACCAAGCCACCTCTAAAACTCTGAAGCCTGAGAACCAGAGAACTGGCACATTCCATGCTCATGTTATTGTGGAATCCAACTCCTTTCTTTCTTACTTTCACTGCAATTTTCTTCACCCAGGGAGGAACATTTATCTCTTTTCTAGACCCCAAAAACTTAGAAAAAACCTCTTTCATTGCTCACAACAGTTGTATCTCCAGATTGTAGTCCTAATGATCTGTTGTTACCATGTTTATATATGGAGATCATGTCATGCCATTCACCCTCCCTCATTGTTCATTCTCTCTCTCCCTCTCCCTCTCCCTCTCCGTCTCTCTCTCTCTCTCTCTCTCTCTCTCTCTCTCTCTCTCTCTCTCTCTCTCTCTCTCTCTCTCCAGAATCTTCTAGACATATTCTGCTATAGTAATAAAAAAATGCCAAACTTTTTAATCACAACTGATGAGACCTTGTATTTAATCAGGTTACCCCTCCATTCTTATTTTCTGATACTTGTCCAGCCTAACAAATATTAAATCCATTGGGGCAAAAGATGCCATTCTATTCATTTTTTATAAACTCATGGCTTAAAGCAAAGCATGGGAGTATAGAAAACTCAAAGTATAGTTGTTAGATGAATGAATGAGTCTTCAAGTCCATCCATCTCATCAGCTATGCTTCTTAGGATTGAACTATATGTGCAGCAGTTATGAGTAACAACCAAAACTCAAAACACAGAAGCACACTTATAGTTACTGCTCATTTTCTTGATGTCTTGGTTCACCCTCTTTAGCACCTTGAATACATTAATCCACTTACTCATTCTCAATATTGTCTCTTCTTAGTATCACATCAATTAAAAGATCCACCAATAGAATCATTCTTTTGCACCTGCAAAAGTTTTATACTTTTATTATATTTCTAGAAATCCAGAAAATAACAGTTTAATATTTAAACTGTTAGCCTCTTGGTATCTGTATTTGTGTATTAAAGTCACAAAATAAGCTTATTGTAGTTGGAGAGCTTCTCTCCAGGTGCCACCAACACCAAGCCCCTGCGGACCCTCAACCGACGTATAAAATAATCACACAGACACTTATATTATTTAAACTGTTTGGCCATTAGCTCAGGCCTACCATTGTCTAGCTCTTACTCTTATATTTAGCCCATTTCTATTAATCTATACTTTGCCACATGGCTCATGGCTTACCAGTACCTTACATCTTCATTGGCATGGCACAGCTGGCAATATCTCTCCACCCAGACCTCCACTTCCCAGAATTCTCCTCCTCCTTGTCCCGCCTACCCTATCCTTCCTGCCTGGCTACTGGCCAATCAGCACTTTATTTATTTTAACCAATCAGAGCAACACATTTGACATACAGACCATCTCACAGCAGTTTATCATGCTGATATACCTATAAATTCATGGTCTTGAGGCTTAAGTGGATTCTCACTTTGTCCTGGAATCCCTGTGGTATGTTTTAAAAATGAGAGTGCTTTTCTTTCCTAAGGGTAAATGTTTCCTACATCTCCCCTGCTGAGTCTCTTGATCTCTTCAACACCCTTCTATTTAAATATCCAATTTACATCATAGCCCACTGAAATGTTGAAAGTGTCACAAAGATATATCACTTTCTCATAACTAAATCTGTAAACCTAACCTGAATTTGTTCTCATTTTCTTCTTCCTACTTTATGTAATATATTTTCTGTGCTCTTTGACGTCATGCCCTATGTTTCCTTTTCCAAATAATCTGCTCCCTTGACTGTCTTCTCCTCATCAACCGAATTCTTTTCACTGGAGCACTGCTAACACTATAAAATTCCACACCGAAGCCCTCTCCCTCCTCTTTTTCAACATAGCTTGTTTGCTTTCACATCTTTTCTAGCTGTCCCATCATTTCCCTTCATTGTTCTTGAATTTTTGAAAGTACTTTTTGCGGGCTCTTTTACTGCCAATTTCCCAATCACTTTCCACATGCTCCACTTCACTCATCAAAAATATATCTATACATCAGTTGTAAATTTAAATCACTGTTTTCCAGTCCATGTGTTCATTCTCTTGTCTTGCACTCTTGACTGTTTTCTTCTATGAAACTTTTACTTCTGGTTTATCTCTCCCCTTATTTTTACCACATTGATCTTTTCCTTAATCTTTCCTTGTGAATATAATTCTGTGCTTTATAATTTAACCCTCACCCAGAAGTCATCCTATACCTTTGTTTCTTTTCAGTGTATCCATCAATTTATCTTTTCAATGTATTCTTCTTCTGATGGTCTTTAATGCTGCTGATTTCAAACTTTATTTTCCAGCCCATACTTCATGAAGTTCAGATCTTAACTGTTAATTGCTTGCTTGATATCTACAACTAATAGGCTTCTAAAACTGAAATACAATATAAGGGAGTATTCTACATTTTGCTTAGTACTCCTTATTTCAGGAATGCTAACACTATCCATCAACCCAGTTGTTTAAGCAAAAGTTTGGAGTCATCTCTTAGTTTCCCTCTTCTCTCAGTCATTACAGTCAACCAACTGCAGCCTCCTTGATCTCGATTGCTTTTCATGACTCTTTCCCTGTCTTCCAATATCTCCTGCTGCCCTTCTGGTCATTGTATAGTTAATACCTCTTGTAATATTGTCCATAGTTCTTGCTCTGTCTCTTTGCTTTATTGTTTGATTCCATGGCTCAGTCTATGTACATAGATGAAGTGATCCTTTGACAGTGAAGTTGGAATCATATGACTACCCCTTTGTTTTTTGTCATACTTGTAAAAATACTGAGACTCCTTTCCATGGTTCAGAGGGCCAATATGTAATCTTGTCTGGGTACTCCCTCCCTACCTTCATATGGTATTATCTATACCTATAATCTCTACATTTTGATTTCTTTCTGCTTTTGGAAAATTATGATATTTCTAGTTTATACTTTATCCTTAGTGTCTGCTGTCTACATTCTATCTTGGATAGTTTGTGCTTAGCATCAGCCCTCAAGTACCAATATACTAAAGAATATTGCCTAACTATCTAAATATTTTCAGTATTGAAACATTAGAGTATATTAGTTCAATGCCAGGATATTTGATCCTCCCCAATCTGGAATTCATATATTATTTATGTCTACAATATAATTTAATTTGGAACTTACTCAAGTGTTTGAAAATGTCTAGTTATAAAATATTTCTTCTTATTAAAATTTTCATCTCCTGAATTAGCAATAAACACAATTATATCTTGACAAAATGATTTTAATCAAAGATTACTCATAAGTTCAAATAATTGATGCACCTAAAGTTGTTCTGTATTCTGTGAGTATGTGTTGCTCTGATTTGTTGATAAATAAAATGCTGATTGGCCAGTAGCTGGGCATGAAGTATAGGTGGGATGAGCAGACAAGGAGAATTCTGGGAAGTGGAAGGCTAGTCAGGAGTTACCAGCTAGACACAGAGGAAGAAGATGACAAGGCAGAACTGAAAAAAAGGTACCAAGCCATGTGGCTAGACATTGATAAGAATTACTGGTTAATATAAGGGTTAGAGCTAGTCACTAATAAACCTGAGCTAGTGGCCAAGCAGTTAAAATTAATACAAGCTCTGAGTGATTATTTTATAACCAGGCCATGGGACTGCAGGGGCCAGGTGGGACCAGAGAAACCTTCCAACTACATGATTGAAAAGTAAAAGCACGATAACAGTAATTATGAATTAACTGGGCCCAAGTCCATTTAGCAAGTAAGACCAGTCAGAATGGGAAAAGTAAGCCAAATCATAATATGTAAAGAGACAAAACAAACACCACAGAGATGCTTCATTGACTGAGAGACTGTGTAGAGGAGAGGGCACAGAAAATGTCCAGGTTTTACTCTGTAAAAAAAAAAAAGGCATATATGGATTACTCATATTCATTCAAAATGTAGCAAATATGGGTCTCTGAACATATTCAGAAAAAAAAGACTATATCTATAATAAGAATCAGAAAGTTAAGTGAGAACAGTTATCTGGGAGCCTTGAAATATGGAATAGAGTACTGTTGAGTGATTCTGTTTGTGAAACTCCTTTTGGCATGTGTATCTCAGTTATTGTTGGAGGTTGAGTAACAGGTTCCTGATGATATCATAGTCTCAATCCTGGAAACCCTTAAATATGTCATTTAAACTACAAGTGATACTTGAAGATTTGAGAATTTCAGGTTTTTGTTATATTTTGTTGTTTGTTTATTTTTAGTGGGCCAGAATGAGACCTTTATGATCCTCTTAAGGAAGATGGAAGAAGGCAAAGACAGAGAAAGTAATGGGACAGTGTATAGATGAATTTTTCTTTGGGTCACCAGCTCACAAAAAAATGGCACAGAGACTTGTTATTAATTAAAATGGCATATAGCTTAGGCTTGTCCCTAACTACCTCTTGTAACTTAAATTAACCCATTTCAATTCATCTATATTCTTCCACGCATGAGCTACCTCATCTCAATTTCATCCAACCTGTTTCTTCTGTGTCTGGCTGGCAACTCCCCCTTTCCTCCTTCCAGAGCTCTCTCTGTCAGACAGCCCCACCTACATCTCCTATATAGCTATTGGCCATTTAGCTTTTTATGAAACCAATCACAGTGACATATCTTCACACCGGGTAAAGGAAAATTCCACAACAGCAATGAGAAAGGGAGAAGAAGCGGGAGAGGGGGAAGGATGACTGACAAATGTTTTGCATATAATTTGAAGATGATGATTAAAACACCAATCAAGAAAGGATTTTGCCCTCTGGAGGATAGAGAGAACAAAGAAGTGAATTTTATTATGCTTACTTATAAGATGAATTACTAAACAATCTTCTTAATAAAAACCCAGAGCCAGATATTGGGGTTAAAACTGAGAGATCAGAGAAATAGGACAAGCCACAGACAACCTTACCCTACAAACACCACGGTCTCCAAAAGACCTACTTCCTGTATACCCATGCCTATATGCTTTTTTGTCCTTGCAATCTCACTTCTTCTCTCTGCCCAGCTACATCACTTCCTCTTCCTGCTCAACTCTGTCACTTCCTGTCTGTCTGTGCAGACCTCCAGACCTTTATGGTTAACTACAGTTTTGGAATTTAAGGCGTGTGCCTGCCTCTGTTCCCAGTGTGGCCTTGAACTCACAGAGATCTGGATGGATCTCTGCCTCCTGATTGCTAGGATTAAAGGTGTGTGCTACCATTGCTTAACTATGTTTTCTATAGTGGCTGGATTTTTCCTCTTACCCTGAGATAAGCTTTATTAAGGCATATAATACATTGGGGGATACAATATATCACCACACTTACTATTTCTATTGAAGAGTTAAACTTTGAAAATGATTCTTTGGCAACATTACACAAATGTAGCTTGCCAGGTATTCAATGAAACATCTCCATCCTAACTGATTAAATAAGTTACAAGATATGACTTTAAGTACATGTCATATATACTTGAATGGAAATAGTCTACAAATACATTGAATTCTTCCTAAATACATTGAATTCTTCCTAGACCCTACAGAAGGAATTAAGTCTCAAAATACTTTGACTCTAGTCCAATTAGGCTGAGTTTGGATTTATGAGAACCAGGATTGTTAAAGAAAGTGTATTTTTCTTCAGCCACTAAACTTCTGGCAATCATTCCAGCAACATTAAAAGAATTAGTCCCGTTAGGATGGCCAATAATTCTAAGGCATTGAGTTAAAAAACATTTAAAAAAATAGCTAAATTATCTGATCTATAAATCAAGACTGTAATTGAATTGTAAGTGAGAATGTCTTAATTAAAGTATCAAACATTCATAAGCATTTACTATATGTTGAATACTCTCATGCAGGCCTTGTATCAGTCCTATGCATAAGCACTGTACATACCTAATTCCTACATGAGAAGCCAAAGCTTAGGGAGGGTTAATAATTACCTTATGAAAGATACAACTGAGCTATCTTTCCTTCATAGCCTCTCAATAATAGTAGGTCCATGAACTCCTTTTATGAGTCTATTATGAACAAAGTTATGATGCTTAATCTTATGCATGGTTCCCAATTTTAGAGCAATTTCACACAAATGTGTTGAATACATCACAAAGTTTGAAGCCCCCTGCAGGTATATTTGAAAGGAGGTAATAAGAGAAATTGCACCAGAAAGCCAATTCATTATGCTCTATAGTCCAGCTTGTGTCAAAAATAAATTGGCAGACACTAATTTAAGTGGTAAGGATAGACTCCATTTAGTGACAGTTATCACAATATGGAAAGTCTAGCATGAATGGAGCTTCATTTTGCACAGAATTGACAGGATTTTAAAGGAAAAAATAACAAATATAGAAGGGTTAGTGGGGCTTAGTGGAATCAGTAAAGTAAAAAATATAGGAAATGATTAGTGCATATAAACATGATTAGGCCAGCTGTGTGGGTCATCTGGCACTGCCCAAATTAGAATTTAATCTTCCTACAAGCATGTGAGACATATACTTTGCCCGTGTGTATTGTGTAGAACACATCTTAAATTATGTCAAGTAGGTACATTAAGGCAGGGTAGGACCATAATCAGATTGTGGTCTTATGCTTTTAGCAACTGCCTTATTGCTTATGTCTTACAGGACAGTGTCAGTTGAAGGCTACCTGAGAAGATAGCTCTGGAGAGTTAGAGTTTGCCTGGGAGAGAATCTTTGTCAAAAACTAAAATGAGCTTTTATTATAGAATGTATCAAGCTACATGATATTTGATAATACCATGTAACAGGCCACATTTCAGAAAAAAATCAGTCTCACATATGGATGCAGATGTAAGAAGCTAAGTAACATTCTTGTTATGAAAACATAGGTTGATTTGAGAATGTGCATGTTGATTGAATTAATAGAGCTAGGAAGAGTCACCATGTGATATTTAGGATGATTTCTACCAAACTTCTCTAGGAGAACTTCAGATGCCTTCAACTCCACAACACACTCTAGAAAGGACTATCTCAAATTAATGCTAACCTTTTATTGGATTCTAATGAAGTACTTCCAATGAAGACTATTTCAGGTTTTGTTATCTCAGAGTAGGAGCTGCTATTGATGGAAAGATCCTCTTCTACCTGTTCCAGCCCCAGGTCTATTTTAGAGAAAGCAAGTGAGATGACTTTTGATTTTTGCTTCCTGCTCTACACAGTTCATACTCATGCTCAAACATAAGCATGCAAGTTTGCTAAAGGAATAGGCAATGAAGATTTGGTTGTATAATTCTTTATATCACAAGAGATTTCTTTCCTGTTAACTAGTTGCTGTTAAGTTAGGACCTTTGCATTTAACTGGGAGTTGAAACTCTCAACAAACATGCCCAGAGTGAAAGTCTATCTCTTCCTGAAAAAAAAAAGTAAATAGCCTTGTCAGAAAGAGAAGTTGGTGACATCTGGTTGCTAGGAATAAATCAAATCTCCCATCTGCTGAAAGGCTTTTGAGTTCCCACTTCACATGCCGATTGTCACTGTAACTGTGTCTGGATAACAATGCCCTGCACATTATAAGCAACCTGTCCATGCCTGTGCAGTGAAATGGCATCATTACATTGCACTGATTACAAAATGAGTGCTTTTTGCTCAGCTAACTAAGACCTAACCCTTTATTTCACCACGTGATGATTTAGCATAGGGCAGATAGATGAATTAAAATACTCTAGACACACACAAAATACAATCAACTGTGCATTTTTTCTGCAATGTTGTTTATGACATCTATACAATATCTACTTTTTCATATAAAATAGTGGAGATTTTGGTAGAAATATTGTTTCTAAATGTTCAATACAATGAGTGATGTACAAAAGAATTTAATGTTTAAGAGCAAATTCCCATTGTTTTTCAAATGTAACTTTGATAATCAGTTTTATCCACTCTTTACTATTATAAAATGAATTCTTTTTGATACTAAATTTTCTATCTCACTTGCTAGAAAAGCCTAGATCCTAACGAAAACAATGAACATTGACAGTATTCTCCATACCCCAGACACATGGAAGCTTGAAGATGTATCCTTTTATTTAATCAAAGGTTAGCTAACTTTGAGGAACAGTTTGCACAAATTGGGGATACATTCCATTTTACTAGATTTCCAGAATTAAATGTTTAAGAAGTAAACAGATTTGAAAACTGGATAATATCTATATACATTTAGCTACAAATAGACTCCATATATATTTAATTAGGTTGACCTTAAGGATGCCTGTAATGTTTATTTCAACAAGCAGCTCATGCTTTGATCACTTCTAGAATATTTGTATGACCTGAAGCATCTTTAAGGTGCAACCAGCATTCAGAATATTATTAAATTTTACTGCTTATTTATCATTAGTACCCAGAAAATATATTACATTGGTCAAATGATAGCAGAGAGATGTATTTCATTTAAGTGGGTCCCACATCACATTGTAAATTACCAATAAACTATGTTAATTATTTATTGTCTCATATTGGCTTTATAGCAAAAATTTTTATCACTTTTATATGTCAAAAATATGAAACTGAGTCTAATTTTCTGCCTTTCTGAGATGTAAAAATATATTTGGAGAACCCAACAAACTTCTAAATTAAATACAAAGCAAAACTGAGATATTATGGATTCTTTCCCAAAAGGAGATAGATAATTAAATGTATTTCTCAAAATCTCAAGATATTTTGATGGAAGCGTTAAAGGTTCTATTGTGCAAAATTCATCAGATACAGTTGAGGAGTTATGTGTTTGTGGGAGGCATTTCTGGTTTTTTAATGTATAAACTTATTAACAGAAGTAACTGGGAGAAATTAATTCACTTTGGATGCAATGTTTTTAATAGACAATAAATAAATAAATCTGTACTTAGGGAGTGGAAAAGATTACGTTCCATGACATCTCACCTCAACTCCATTACTCTTGCTTTCACCAGTGGAAAGTGGTCTCTTGCCCAGTCTCTCCAGCTCACCCATTCTATTCTTTGTGCAGTTATAGCTTCACTATGAGCTAGAAGTTTTCTCTGGTCCCACCCGGCTCCCAAGGCCCAGTAGTCCCACAGCCCTTCAGACCCAAGTAAACACAGAGAGGCAGGCTTACATTATTTTTAAACTATGGCCATGGCAGGCTTCTCACTATCTAGCTCTTACATTTTAAATTAACCCTTTTCTATAAATCTATACTTTGCCACACAGCTTGTAGATGACCAGTACTTTACATCTTGCTTCTCCTGGAGGTAACTAGCAGTGTCTCCCAGCTCTCCCTTTCTCCTTCCCCTCTCTCTAGTTGGAATGTCCTGCCTGACTTTATTCTGCCTCACCACTGGCCAAACAGCTTTATTTATGAACCAATCAGAGCAACACACATTCACAGCATATAGAACAACATTCCACAGCATTTAGTACTTGTGCAATTTCCAAATACAAAAGGAGGAAAACTTCAAATGCTATTAGAGTAGCATTTAACTCCCTGTGTCACATACATGCTGATATTGCAGCCTGGATTTTCCATGCCTTTCTCTTTTATTTCTTTCTTCCTTAAAAATATCACCTAATGACTAATGGTCTTTCCATTAACTCTTGTTCATGGTAGACAGGCAATTTAACTGTGTGTTCCTCTTTGTAAAAATATAAATTTGTTAGCCTCATCTCCTTCCATTATAATAAGTTTTAAAGGAAATCCAGGTGTATGAATTGCAAAAATATTACCAAGTAATTTTTTTTCTTTGACCCATCTTCTTCATCCATTCCCCCCTCTCTTTTTTGTTGGCACTGGATATTAAAACCAGGTTCTTGCCGGGTGGTGGTGGCGCACGCCCGTAATCCCAGCACTTTGGAGGCAGAGCCAGGTGGATCTCTGTGAGTTTGAGGCCAGCCTGGTATACAAAGTGAGATCCAGGAAAGGCGCAAAGCTACACAGAGAAACCCTGTCTCGAAAAAAAAAAAAAAAACCCAAAAACAAAAACAAAAAAACAGGTTCTTGTGTATGTTAGATGGACATTCTACTATTGAGATATACCTCTAGCTTTTTTTTTTTTTTTTTTAAGTTTTGAGACAGGACATCACTAATTTGTCTAAACTGGCTTTGAACTAGCAGCTCTCCTACCACTGTTTCCCACATAACTAGGATTATATCCCTGTATCACTGGGCCTTCCCATGTAATTTTAACAAATGAAAATTAAAGTATAGATGTTGAGAAACACTCAAATTTTAAAAAAGGAATGCAATATTAATTAATTTCAATTAAATATCTTAAAATAGTCACCTTTCCTCTGTAGACCTGTCAACTGCTGACCATAGTCATAGGTACAGTTCTCCTGGAAAAAATCTTACTGCACAGTCAACTCTTCAGTGAGAGCTCCAGTGAATGAATGAAGTTAAGAGATTAGTGTTGTCTATGATGGCTATGACCCTCATCATAACTAGGGTTGCGTACCAGGTGGAAAACTCTTGGGTTTTGAGGTTAAATATGCATAGCAAGCAACAAGAACTTCAAATAGTCTTCTCAGAGTATTTTGTGACTCTGCTTCTTGTGCTGACATTTGATTGGCATCAACAACAGTGTCAGTCCCATCAGACTGGAAAAAAATCAAGATGAATGAATCCATAGTTACTCTGTGACACATTCACGACAACATCTCATGGATGCCTTGGATATCTAGCCTTGGCAGGCAGGAGATGATCTAAATACAAAAGAGGATTGTGTAACATGTGACTCCTTCTTAATAAAGTTTGAAATTGATTGTTTAAATTTAATTAAATTTAAATTTTTGGATAATATTTTGTCCCATTTTTTTGTTACTACAATGAAATATCTGAGGCATCCCAACTTTAAAAGGAAGGTAATTATTTAGCTCAAAATTCCACAGGCTTAAAGTCTAATCAGCATTGTTCAGATTCTAGACAGGGTCTCTTTGTGTTTGACACTTTATAACCAGTACAAATGGCAGAAATACAGGCAGGATAGAAAGATCACAGCCTAAGAAAAGGGAACCAAAGAGGGGCTGGATTCCTACAATCTCTTCTGCAGCCATGTTATGAGGACATTCCAGAAATCCCACTGTGTCTCACCTTTTAGGGTTCCACATCTTCAATACTATTTCCCTAAGGACCAAACTTCCATGAGCCCTTATAGAAGAAACTCAAACCATGTCCCAGTCACAGCAGACAGTAAGGAGATATTCTCTTTATGATTTTCAATGCTTAAAAATGGTTATATATATATATATATATATATATATATATATATATATATATATATATATATATATATATGTGTGTGTGTGTGTGTGTGTATTTGTCTGTGTGTTTGTGCACACAAGTCCAGCATTGTGTGTCCAGAAAAGGGAGTTTAGATCCCACAGAGCTGGAATGGTTGTCATCTGCTCAACTTGAGTTCTAGAAACTGAACCCAGGTCCTCTGAAAGAGCACAGCCATCTCTCAACACTCAGATGATATTCCAATATGTAAATTCTGGTATCTCAGTGGTTTAACCCCAGAGTGTGTGATACAAGTAAATATTGTGACATAATTTAAGACTATTGCTTGGTGCTAGTCATTGTTTAGGTTTATAAGACAGTGATATTGTCTGTAAGTACTGAGGCAGTAATTCATTGTATATACATTAGTTGCCTGTTTGCAGAGGATTTGGGGATTTATTTGGAGACAGAATTGGCTATAAGAGTTGTACTAATTCAACATTCATGTACTGAGCATTTATTATCTATGAGGCAATAGAAAGGATATTAGGAATATAAATGTGATTTTTGCAAAATCCTTGTTTTCAAATTGTTCATTAGTTGGTAAAGATTACAAGGGGCCAAAGAATTCCAAAGAAACATTACCCAAGCAGAGCTTCAAAGATAATTGGGAATTTTCCAATAGAATGAAGAAGCCCTTTGGACAGACAAAATGTTCTTAGCACAAAGTATGATAGTGTCAGCAGTAGTGCTAGACTCCCTATAAGTCAGCAGATAGAAATAATATTGATGAATATGAACTGAAAGTGTAAACAGACCTCTCTGTGCTGATGTCTGAAGTTGACCCTTCACAGCAACTGGGACTAGAAACCATTCTCCCAAGGTGAATTCTACATAATAGTGAGACTACAGAATCACTGAGAAATGAGTTAGAAGTGAAGGGATAGAGACTCTCTGGCCTTGTGTCAGAACTCCTCTAGGACAGTCATCCTAAATGTTGATAATATTCTGCAGTCATTTGTAGTGCTTTGAATAAATATTCACACTCTGGTCCCATTTCCAATAGTTCTGATTTGTTTGTTTGTTTTTTTACTGGCATCAGACCACACTTTTATTTTTTCAAGTTCCACTAGTGAATTTGATTGCATGGATTAAAGACATACTCATAACTTGGCTATCACTTAAGCAGTGCTGTGTTCTAGATAAAATATGGCATTGCCCCCAAGGATGTATTGTTTTAAAAGTCTATGTGTTTACTTATGTGCATATATGTGTGTTTGTATATATGTCATGCACATGAGCATGTGTGTATAAATGATTCAATTGCAAAGTCAGATGTTCTTTTCCAATAGTTTTTCTTATTGTTTCACAACTAATAATCAAAGAAGAAAAGCAAAACAACAATTCAGGAACCACAGCCTCTTTATGAGATAGGAAGAACAGTAGTTTTTATTAGAATGATATCCTGCTGCTGTGGGATGTCTTTCTGTATGCTGTGAATATGTGTTGCTCTGATTGGTTAATAAATAAAGCTGTTTGGCCAATGGTGAGGCAGAATAAGGTTAGGTGGTACATTCTGACTGGAGAGAGAGGAAGAGGAAAGGGGAGGTAGGAGAGATGCTGCCAGGTGCCATCAAGAGAAGCAAGTTGTAAAAGTACCAGTAAGCCATGGCCTTGTGGCAACTTATAGATGAATAAAAGTGGGTTAACTTATAAGAGCTAGCTAGCCAGAAGCCTTCCACAGGCCATGCAATTGGTAATTAATATTAAGCCTCTGGATGATTATTTTGAAAGAGGCTGAGGGACTGTGCGGCTGGGCAGTACTGGAGAAAACTTCAGGCTACATTTCTGCCTCATTTCATTCACAGGGTTACTTTTAAGCATCTTGTATGACACCAGTACAAAGATTGCATATATTGTAAGAACAACATAGAGTTAATGATTTGGACCTAGCATACATGTGCAAGTTGTCAGGGAAAAACACAGCTCTTGCCTCAAAGAGAGTAAGAGAGAGTTTCTTCTGTGCCCAACATGAGACATGGATTTAGGTTGCCCTAAATGAAGGCTCCTCCATGGAAGATGCTAAATAAATGTTTGTAGTCACAGGACAAAGGAAATTCACAAATAAATGGACTACCAAATACACTGGTGGTATTTACATGTAGCTCAAAGCTCAGAAATATCATCTTCAGGTTTCAGGTACTTTCTGATCACACTCTTACCTTCTGGATTGGTAGAAAACCGTTGACTGATAAATAAGATTTACCTAATACTTGGAAAGATATTGGGTCAGGTACAGAGTTTGGTAATTGGTGTGTGCTAAGGGGATTCAAGATAGCCCGTGAGAGCTTTGGCTCTAGATCTGTAACATTCCATCTTCCCACTACATGAAGTTATAGTTAGTTATACATTGATCTGCAGGAGCATGGATCTTGATTCTTCAGAGAAGTTCACCTAATTCAAGTGCAGGGCATTAGCTTGTTTAAGGTGCACGTTTGGTGGAAAGCAGCAGTGATTTAAGTTTTCTTCCCACCACTCTGGGAACCACAGTTTACATTTAAAACTCTGGGTGGGGCCAGCACTCACAAACACTGTTGGGTAAGCACATATTATCACGCATGTTTGGTGCTTACCGTGGTTCAAGTGTATCTTTTCATTTACTTTTAATTTTTTTCATTAATCGTGGGGCATGGGTGGAAGGCAACTTGTGACAGTCAGTTTTTTGTTTTTGTTTTTGTTTTTGTTTTTGTTTGTTTGTTTGTTTTTTGCTCCTACCTTGCAGTTTTTAAGGATTGAACTTGGGTTGTTAGGCTTGGTGTCAGGCACTTTGCTATCTGAGCCATCTTGCAAGCACGTTTCCTTTTTCACATTGTTTATGTTACATGAAATTGAGAGGGGTTTCTGTCACATGCCATCTGCTTTGGGGTTGAACTCTATGCAATATCTTTTAGTGGCTATGTCTTCCTTGAAACTACTTTAGATTATTTGAAATAAGGGATTTTAATTGAAATAGATTTGGCTGGAGTGGTTTTTAGTTTCCCAGCCTTATAAATAAGACATATTTTCTTTGTTTGCACTCTGAACTTTAAATTGATGAAGAGAACTAAGGTCACTAGAGAACATGCTTAAGAAGAAGCCAGAGATCCCAAAATATTCTGCCAAAAGGGAGTTCCAGAGACCTAGCTTTTTACTTCCCCAAAGGTCTGCAATTACAGAGTGACCCTAACCTTAAAAGTGTCTCTTAAGAAATAGCAATCTTAGCCTCATTTCCTGAGACTCTTGGAAAGTTATTCTGAGCCCAAGCCCTCTCTCTGGCTTGCATGCATCTCTATTTGTCTCCAGTGAAAATCATCATATCCTGCCTACAGACTGGCTGCCTTTAAGTTCCTCAACTCTCAGGTCAATTTGGCTTCACGTAATCAGACTTCTTTTCTCTGCACTCTCATTCCTTCATGGTACTATTGTGTTGCTTGCATGTAGAGGATGGTTATGAAAGGTTAACTGTATTGCACTGACTCAATTGATTCTTTCTAGGTTGCTGCCTATGCCTATCACCTTCAGTTATTAGGGTATGGAATAGCAGCAGATACACTAAAGAAAAGGTTAAAATAATACACTGTGGCATACGATGAATGGTTTTAAATACACATATATAAGTGTCTGTATACATGTGTATGGCCCCTAACTCGTTTTTCAGCCAGTATTTAATGTTGTTATATTTTGAGGTGACTTGTGTTTATTCTTAGGGCTTTAATACTACTTACTCTGGCTTGAGACTCTCACAGACAACCCTGGGGTTTCTGTGCCATAAACAAAATCATCAGTAGTATGCTAAGTGGGCAAGTATTCCTGGTTTCAGAATTGATTTGAACTGTTTTAACAGGACTCTTTCTGGCCATTACTTGATTTCTTCATTCTGGGTCAGATCACCTGTGATCTTTCAGTACATGTACCAAGAGCTATACTAGATAAAATGTCAATGAAAACAATTCCTGCCTTAACGGCACAGATAGTCTATTTGAAGAGAAACATGTAGAGTATAATCACAACTTAAATGTGAAGTATAATCACAATTTAAATGTTCAAGTATAATCATCATTTAACTGTGTTGACCAGAGCATGGAGCTTCTATAGGGTTTTTGCGGAAATGTAGAGGAAGATGTGCAGTAGGAAATTCACTAGAAGAACAAAAATGTTCTGTGTGTTGAGCAAAGTGCAGTAACAACTAAAGAAGCCAGGCATCATGGAGAAATACTTTCTACAGGTGGCATCCTGGAATATTATCTTAGGTACTGCAGGCATATTTCTCACAAACAAAGCAAATAAGAAAGGGGAAGGGGTAGTGTCAGCAAAGAACAGGAGAAATTAGGTGGTGAATGAGAAGAGACAACAGAAAATAACAAGAAATTGTAGAAAAGCCAGGCCATCTCTGTGTTAGGTAAATGCAACAATTTGCCATATACTCTTTTCTCTAGTATGCGCCTAGGAACTTTTTTTACTACCTCTGGGCAATGTTCTCTTCACAATTGTGTGTCACTTACTGGATGTTGACTCTCTCTTCAAGCACTAACCTGGCTGTAACTAAACATTGCCTTGTGTTTCTCTCAGCTCTTTGGCAGTATCATTCCTTTGTACTTAAGAGTTACCTGCTCACTGTTAGAATCCATCTCAAACTCATTGGGAATAGAGATAGGTCCCATTCACTTCTGTAGAGCCTTTTGCATAGGTGAAAAATCTTTCTATGGCTTGACACTTCAGATTGGTTCTAGAAGAAATGACATTTAGTTTTCAACTCCAACTTGTAATTTTGTCTGCCTCATGGATAAAAATTCTATTCTGGTCTTCATTAATTTCACATCCTTTCAAATTGCTCTTGTTCTGTCTGTAATCTCCTTTCCTTGGACTACAAAGACTAATATCCACACATTCCCCTACCTCTCTCTTTCATTCAGTCCACCCAATCTTGTAGTACTCTCACACTCCCAGTAAATGGCATTGAATCCTATGAAAGCATTTCTCAAAATGTGCTTCACCAAGGTATTGTTCTTTAAAAGCTTTGGAAAGAAAGTTGCTAGTCAAATAAATGTATCAAAAAGCATTAAAAATGAAAATAACTTCTGAACAACTACATGTTTAAAAAATCATTTTAATAGCATTCAAAGTTACCATTTTAAAGATAAAAGAAAGATTCTTTTAAAAAAATATAGATCTGTAAGACCCACTTTAAACTTGTTGAATAAAGTAATGTTTTGTTGATAGTTTGAGAAATATTTATGATCTTTCAGATTAACATTCCTCTATTATTCAACTAACAATTGTGCACAACTCTTTGTTACAGTATTTCTTATATGTAAACAAGATATATTTTGATATATTAACACAGATTATGAAAATAAAATCAACAAATGAAGATATTTCATCCAGATGGACATTTTGGAATTTAAATCTTTTAAAAATATGTTTTTTCTTTACTTTTGACCATTTCATCTATACATCATATATCATGATTAAATTAATCCCCTCAATACCATGTTATCTTTCTTTCTTCTGAATACCAGTGATTATACTACTGAAGCAAAGGACACTCCTCCTCCAGCATCAACAGTCAATAAATCTCCAGAAAGGGATGGGGGCTTCATCAACAGCCTCTCCATCACTGATGAAGTGCTGCAGAGCCCAGTCTTATACACGGATCCACAGCTGCTCTGTGTTCATGCATGTAATTTTTATTCTATTTTTGTACTGAGGATATGCCTATGTTTCTGCAAAGAGCAAAGGTGAAACAAGATGTATAAATCAATAAGAATTAAGCTAATGACTTACCTGCTTTCTACCTGCAAGCTCAATTACATGAGCAACTACTGAAGCTGAGAAATTATATCCCCAAGTCAATCACACCTGCAGCTATCGTTATCCAACAAAGTACCTCCAACCTTTGAACTCTCTTGGGTTAGCTGATATATCAGATTGTGATATGTACTTAGGACAGGTGGGCTCCTTATTCCCTTAGGGAAAATTTGAATTAAAAATATAGTAATTATTTTCTGAGAACAATTGAAGTGGCTCTCTAGAGACCTTTGGAGCCAAGCATTGTCATCACAAGATATAAAAAAATAAGCAATGCTAAATGAAGAAAATATCTAAACACTAAGAATAAAAATGCCAGCTCTGTATGTAGTCACAAGACATTTTGATCTTGCTGTATTAAATTATGAAGTTTTAATATTTTTCTTTTTTAAAAGTTTATTTGATATATGATTTATTTACAATAAATTGAAGGTTTTCAAAACCTTCATATAATTCAGTATGTTTTGATATAGATAGATATGTTCCTCAAATGTATCACTATATTTGGTAATAAATACAGTTATCTCCTCCAAAAGTTTTCCTCCTGTATTTGGTACTTCCTCTGTAGGTCCACAGTCTTTCTGAACATGTCTGTTCAAATATATTGTCTAGTAGAAATAATAACTATTGTTATTATTGTGTGCATATAATTTCTGTGCAGGGATACCATGTATGATACTTATATGTGGTGGGTAGAGGACAATTTGTAGTCCTCTTCTCCTACCTTTTCATGGGTTCTAGGAATTGAACTTTGGTTATCAGGTTTCTACAGTAAGCACTTAAGTCACTGAGCCATCCTACTGGCCCTCTGTCTAGTTTTTATGCTTTTTTTTATTGTCAATCTGAAAGTTATTTGTACAGTTTGAATACAGGTCCTTCATCAGATATGTGCCTTGCAAGTATTTTCTACCAATCTGTGACTTACTTATCCTTTCATCTCTTAAAAACATCCATTAAAGAGTAGTAGCCAGGGTATAACAATAGCGTAGCTAAATTTAAGTCTTTCTTTCTCTTCATATATATGTTTCTACATGGCATTTTAAAATCCTTTACCATGCTTTCCAGGATGGGAAAAGTTAAGAATAATGAACTAATTTTCCTGCAGGATGAAATGAAATTTCAAGGTAGCGTAGCATTTGGAGTCATTCATATCTGTGTTTACAGTAAGTACAGCAGAGAGATGTGAAAAATGTAAAATTTGGTGAGCAAAAGAGCAAGAGAGAGCTTAAAATTTCTGACAAAGAAAGTGCAGAGAACACAGCTGTAGTTGTTAAATATATTAGTGGAATTAAGAACCATGTACTTTGTACTGGAAAGTTTCCTTGAGAGAAAGACCCCACTTCTCAAAGGCTCCAGTTTGTAAAAATGTAAAGTCATCAGAGAGGAGAGAGAATGAAAGAAGAACATGGTTGAAGAGATTTCCATTCCAGGAAACATCACTTAGGGCAATATTTTCCCAGGTTCAACTACCAAGATGCAAGGAGGCTACTACAGCTGTGTTCGATAGCTGGCAGACTGCATCTTCAGCTGTCAATGGAGCTTAGCAACATCATTTATGTGGTGCCCCTTTGCAGTCATACAATCTGCAAGAGGACAGGCTCAAAGCCTTGTGTTCGCAGGTCAGATTAGCAAAGGGTGAACTTGTACTGATTAATACTGATTGCAGGCTTGATGGGATTCAGATTCACTCAGGAGATAAGACTCTGAACATGCCTGTGGAATTTTTTCCAGAGAAGTTTTACTTAGGTAGAAGATCCAACCTGAATTTGAACACCAGTCTAAGGGTTTGGGTCCTGGATCAAAAAACAAAACAAAACAAAACAAAAACAAAAGCAAAAACAAAAAAACTAAACTAAAATGAGCAAGCCAGTAGAGCATCAGCAGTCCCACTCTGCTTCCTGCACAATGTAAACATCTTTCTGGTGTTCTTGCTCTCATAGCTAGAGGCCGTGTTATCACCCATATCCTGAAACTGGGAGCCTATACACTCTTTTTGTTCTGTGGTTTGTCACAGCAACAAGAGGACGACACAATATACATCTTTCTTATATTGCATATCTTTTTGTTTGTTTATTTGTTTTTCGAGACAGGAGACAGGGTTTCTCTGTATAGCTTTGCGCCTTTCCTGGAACTCACTCTGTAGCCTAGGCTGGCCTCGAACTCACAGAGATCTTCTGGCCTCTGCCTCCCAAGTGCTGGGATTAAAGTCATGTACCAGTACCACCCAGCTTATTGCACATCTTTTAATGGTGTATTTTTCATTGTAGTTATTTCACTTACCATATTAGTGAAAATGCGCCTATATTAATTAACTTTGCCAATGGAGTCCACACTTTTTGTGCCGTCAGCTTTGCTTGGTGCTTCCTTGTTGTTTTATTCATTTTGTTTCCATCTTGAAAACTGTATTTACCATTTCGTAAAAAACCAATCTAATGTGATACATTCTGTCAACTGTTGTTTCTTGAGGAATGTCTTTGTCTAGTAGACAGAGTAGTATTGGCCAGCTGTTTTGCTTTCATGGCTTCACTTGTGTGTGTTGTAATTTTCAGTATTAGGGGGAATATCATGCTCATCTTTTGGGCAGTTGCTTTGTAGATATGGCAAGTTGCTTTGCTCTCTCTGCTTTCAAGATGATCTTAGGTTTGATTTTGGCAATTGGATGGTAACTAACACATGTCTGAATCTATATTCCTTTGGCTCTATGCTCTCTGGCTCTAAATTTTTTTGTATTTCAATGTATACTTCATTTCCCAGATTCAGAAAAAAAATATTATAGGCTACAGTTTTGCAGTACATTATAAGCTGCACACAATAAGTATGTTCTGTTACTCATAGTTATCAAGATGTAAACTATGACTGAGCATTTGTTATCTATATGAAAATAGAACCTCTGAATTCAAATTCTTCCCCTCCTGTTCTTCATGTTTACAAGATTATAAATGAGGCCGTTATTATGGCCCATCCACCCTTCTAGAAGCTGGAAACACTGGATATACTTTACCACTTGCTGTGATAGCACCAGCATTCAGCAGCTGTGTGTTGCTCTATGGACTGACTTCCTTTTGAAGAGCAATTGATATTACTAATCTTATATCTGCTGGTCCCTATGTTTGCACAACCTCATCATGATTATTTTGAGTCAGATTCTCAGTTAACAAATATGCTTAAACCTTGCAGTTTAACCTACTATTTTTGGCTCATAAGGTAAAAATGGAGAGCCAATATCCCCAGGACAATCAAGGAAGAGTCATTAGCCTCACTATCAACTGAAAGTCTATATGAATTATTCTGAGTCTCTTAATTGAATTTTTAAATTTTCTTGAGTGCTATGTCAGTATGTAAGAATCTCCTTTTAATTCTATTAACACTATATACATTTTGAATCATGTACTTTGTTTCATTGATAATGTAATATAGGCATTTATTCTTTTTAAGACATTATGCATATGAGTATAATAACATCTTATTAATTATCCCATGCATATAATCAAGTATTAAAATATATAATCCCCCTAAATGAATCAACTCAAATAGTAATCACCAGATATTTTTTTAACTTTACATTCATGCATCAGATGATGTATCATACAGAACATTTTGAGTCACATGTATCCATTGCAACTTAACCATCACTTTCCCCATCTGCCTCCATTTATGGTTTTCCATGAAGTCAGCAGCCTGCTCAGGAAGGAATCCTCTTCTCAGTCTAGGCCCATTAACTTGGAGGTCTCTAGTATGAAACTACAGCTGCAATGTGGTTTTTATTCAAGGCCATAAGTAAGATTATCCACCTATTTCCTTAAATGAATTAATTGTCTCAGTGGATAAATGGGTAATCAGCCCATGATCACCCAGGACTATGGTGTCATACACATGTTTGGTTTTGTTTTTTTTTTTAATTGGCAGAGGCTGGGACTCAGTATAATTATGAAATTACTGACTCAGTTAATTATTAAGCTAGATTAGTTTTACCTAATGTTATTACTTCATATACATGTCATAAAATGTTACTTATTGTTGCTTCCTGTACACATTTATACATAAAAATCTATTTATGCATAAACATGTGTATATACATATTATGATTATCTAGACAACCCCCACCTGTATTATCTTTGTTCAAATATTATACTGTTGATAATTAGACCATATATGTATAGAAATCTTGCCAAATACCCCAAACAACAAACACTACAAAATATATGAAGCAAGAATTTATGTCTAATTAATAGCAAATGTAAATTCAACTAGAAGCAATTTTTATCCAGTCCTTCAATTAAAGCAACTTTTAAAATACCAAAACTTAGGCTTACTGAATTAAGAAGATGTTTCTTATTATATAACAAAATATAGCCTTCCAATAATTATATACCATTTTAGCCCAGCACTCTCTACCAAGTAACAGACCCTGGCCAACTTGAATGTAACTATAAATTTAACCAGAAGACACTTTTAGCCAACCACTCAGTTGCTATAAATACTGATTTCATTTAACACACAAATTAACAAAAAAGGAAGTTATCGTGCAAATACACATGATGTGGTGCCTCGCCATCCTAACTCAGATATTTCCATTCCAAAACCTGAATCAAGACTGCGCTGTTTTACAAATGAATAAAAACAGGTGAAAGTGTTCAGTTTTCCTCTACACAGTGTACCAGCTGCCATTGTAGAGATGCCATTGAGAATTGGAATGGTCTCTAATTCAAATGGTCATCACTTCAGCTTGATTATTGTAAGGACTCTATAAAATATATACAAAAACAAAAATATTAGACCAGACATTCCTTTATCTTGGTTGGGATATGCTGTAACTATTAACAAGAAATGTGTATGCTATCAAAGGATTGGCAGAAGGGGAAAGATTATAATGGCTCAAAGGAACAGGAGGACAATTTAGATTTAGGTAGTTGTGAAAAGCTTTCTAGAGGGATTGACAAGGTGGCAGTTTGATGAGTCTTGAAAGAGCAAAGTTGGGTGCATTATAAATGATGAAAAGGAGATACTGTGATCAAAATTTCTATGAAGTAATGTTCAAAGAGACTTAAATCCAAAATTTAGACTTGGAGCTGTGAGCAGCAGATTGCTTACTTATCATGGGTAAAGCTCTGAATTTACCCCTCAGCACACATATCCCTCACCACCCAACAACCATAATACTCTCTTATACTATTGATTCAATCCTGTAGGAGTATCTCATTATAAAATAAATAGAGCAAGTCACATAATTTTAGGTATCCTCCTAAGGCTGATAATTACTTATCTTACTATGTAAGATATAGTATATTGATCATTTTATACACTGTCTCATTTAGTGCCCACAATAATCCTATTATATAGGCTTCATGGTGCATATTCTTACAATTTTCATGATCACCATAATCAGTAGCTATTAACAGGCATTGTCTAGAGATAGTTTAACAATGAAGACTATCAGATTCCAAATGTTCATTGTGAGTTTTGATGTTATTTTGATTAAAAGTTTCACAACTTGAATTTTTATGTTTTTTTTCTTATTTTGGTGTGTGTGTGTGTGTGTGTGTGTGTGTGTGTGTGTGTGTGTGTGTGTGTATGTGTGTGTGTGTACGTGCTGTGATAAGTCTGTGTGTAAGTCACAGGGCAATTTGTAGGAGTCAATTCTCTCCTTTTACTAAGAGCATTCTGGGGCTTGAGCTCAGGTTTGTCATAAGTATCCTTACTGACAGAGACTAAATCATCTTGTCATCCCATGGATATTTTTTACAGATTTTCCCAAAGTCAGTTCAGAATTAGGTTGTAGGATTTCAAACTACTTTTGGAAGATTTTGAAAAGGTCCCCTGGAACATCAGAAAGGGCCATATTGAATCAATTAGATATGTTTGATATAAATTATAAGGAAATTATTGTCAAATAGTAATTGATACTTAATACTTGAGTTATATTTTTGGTTTATTGATAAGAGCTCCATAAATTGTTTTAAAATGTAAAGACCTAATAGCCCTAGCATAACTCTTTCATAAACCTAGTTATTTTACAATGTCATATGAAATGGATATAGCAAGTTTCTTTGTCAATCACATCAATTTTTTTTATTGAACCCTTGATGTTTTAGTTATCAAGGAGACTCCTGGTAGGCCCTCTGAAAAGTTTCTTATTGATTTGCTATCACAATCTTGAATTGAATTTAAAGAAACTCAGAATTTTCACTAAAAAAACAAAACAAAACAAAACAAAACAAAACAAAACCCTAGGTCATAAAACTACCATTCTAACATAGGCAGAAATCATTGATTTGAATGAAAAAATTTGGCAGATTTTTATTCTGGTTTAGCTGTTGTTGGAAGGCACAATTTTAATGATCTATACAAAATTGATCTGTAATAAATTGCCTATGATGGCCATGTCACAGACAATGTTTCCTGACTAGGATAATCAGGACTGGTGCTTGAAAAGAAGCAATGTCAACATTAAACATAGTATATTCTATGAGGTCTTTTAAGTACAAAATCATGTCATCTGCAAATAGGGATACTTTGATATCTTCCTTTCCTATTTGTTTTCCTTTTGTCTTATTGCTCTAGTTAAGATTTTGATTGAAATACTGAATAAGAGCAGAGAGAGTGAAACATTCTTTTATTCCAAATTTGGGGCGAAGTGATCTTGTTGTCAATATTTAGCATAATGTTTGCTATAAGTTTTACCTATGTAAATTTTATTGTGTTGAAATGTCCTCTGTCTACTACTTTCTTTAGGACTTTTATCATGAATACATGCCAATTTTATAAAATTTCTTTTCTCTGTTGATAGGATCACTTAGGATATCCTTAAATCTGTTTGTATGGTATGTTTATAGATTTGTCTAGGTTGAACCAACTTTGCATGCCAGACATAAAACTAACTTAGCCATTATAAATGATCACCTTAATGTATTCTTTAAAGTATTTTGTGAATAATTTTTTCATCAACATTCATCAGAAAAAATTAGTCTACAGTATACTTTGTTTGCTGTGTCTTTTATTATTTGGATATCAGAAAATTTTGTACAAGAACTAGTAGACTTTGGGAGTTATTTGTGGAGAAGAACAAATATATTGTATATGTGATAAATGTAAGGATTTGAAGAAATTTAGTGTAGGAGGCTGTTTGTGTCCTTGCAAACTTTATGAACCCATGTTCCCAGTATCTTAGTGATGATGTGTTTGATATAATATGCCCCAGTGCAGAAGTAAGAGGTTGTTTGGGCCTTTCCAAGTTCCTTATAAGGAGGCTTGTGAGAGCCTATGAGACAGTATAAATATTATTTCTCAGTTATTTATTTGTTCAAGTAAATGATTTTTAAGTACTTCAAATCTACCAGTATTAGACTAGACTATAGGAACAGAATGTTAAAGTGTAGGCAACCCTTTTGTCAATATTTTTGTTCTCTAATAGTGAAATAAGCATTAAAATGTTGTGTCATAAAACTAGATAGAGTATCCTGAGAGGGGAAATCAATATTTTAAGGGGAGGGCAATGAAATATATATAAATGAAATATACATAAAATGGAAATAGGCAAGCAGAGGGCAGTTTGCCCTGAGGAACGCAATCTACAAAACAGAACAAAGAAGGAAGGGGAACACATAAGAACAAAGCACATTGGCATATTTAGGAAAATTTCATAATGCCTTTTCTTTGCATGTTGAGCAGGACACTTGAACTTTTCTTCTGGCCGCCTCATATGCAGTAGCAACATACAGCTCATACATAACCACCACACTCATGCAAAAGGAAATAAAATATTGCAGGAGGTAATTCATTTTACCCTACATATGAAACCACAAAGCATATATGGAAGAACTTGCTCAGCCAGGCTTTCCTGATGTAAATGAGGTTGAGGCTCAGACCTACAAATGGAGAGTGAAGCAGGGGACTTTGTTCAAGATCAGATTTGACTCATGTTCCCTCAAGAAGCTTCAGAGCTCCTAATTGAAACTTATCTATAGCAGGAACTTTCATGTCATAATATTTTACACAAGTCTTTACGGTCATCCGTTCTCCCCCAGAATTGGTAGCATAATGTTTTAGGAATGTTTCTTTCTTCCAGCTATCACAGGAATCCCTGGTAAGCAATAACTTAAATGTTTTATTTGTATTTATAGAGTATAGTATCAAAATACATTAGGTATTATTGTTCTTTTTCAAAATATCTGATGAGCAGTCAAATCACTCTCCATCTTCTTCTAATTCTTATCTCATTTTCCACTTTAGAATTTCACTGAACAGTGAAGATTGCTTTTGGAGTCTTTAAAAACCAATGGTCCTCCTTAATTTCATGATGCCATTTACCTCAGTTAAATATCTTATCCAATTAAGCCCTGTAGTGACTGTATTCGGATATATATATATTGAGGTAAACACAAATTAATTTGGTAATTGATTGGTGCTTAAATGTGCATGTTAGTGAATTATTATTTCTTTTTTGTTATTGCTACAAATTTTACATTTTATCACAATGATTAATTTAGAACCTCTCTGATATCAGTAGATTTACACCAAAGATGAAAGTAATAGTGCATGCTATAATAAAATTTAGTTCTTCTGAATTGAATTCATATTTTAAGTCATGAATAACTCAAGATGTTAATCATTTTAAATTATCAAGTTAAAAACATCAGCTATAAGAGTTTACTTTTACAGGTTTGTTCTTAAAAATATTTTTTTATTCATTGAGAATGTCCTACATGTATATCATGTATTATGATCATAGCCACCATTCATTTCTCCCTCCAATTTCACTTATAACTTTCCACAAGTACATCTCCCTCCCAATTTCATGCCCTTCATTTTTGCTTTTACTCTTCCTGCTAAAATCATTTAATGCTACCCTTATACGTATGTGTGTGGGATCATCTAGTGGACCATAGGCAGCCTGCCTGCCAGTTGCCACAAGTGCAAAGGACAGTGACTAATCATTTCCTAGCTTCCATCAGCTACTAATAACACCACACCCGGGAGTGGAGCCTCATGAGCTTTTCTCCCATTCATGCTCAAATTTTTACTAGCTTGATGTTGTCCAAGTTTTTTGCAGGTAACCACAGCTGCTATGAGTTCATGAAAGCAACACATTTTCATAGCACTTTCCCCCATCTTGTGTTATTTTCAACCATCTTCTACAGTGTCTCTTGAGCCCTGGGGGAAGAGGTGTTGATATGGATGTATCATTTAGGAAGGAACTCCCATAGTCACTTATTCTTAGCACCTTGGCCAGTTATGAATTTTTGCATTTCAATCACTGCAGAAAGAAGCTTGCCTGACCAAGACTGGGAATAGCCAAGATCTGTGAGTAAAATATAAGTATTTAAAAGACACTTTGACAGTATGGTCATTTAGCAAAATAGCAATAGCAGGTTCTCCTCTAGGACAGATGATTTCCCATCCATTGGCTTTTGACCAGATTTACAATACCAGCAATGGATTCCCTTCTGTGAAATGGGTCCCAAATGCAATCAGGAGGGCACTGGCCACTCTCACAATCAGGCCACTATTGCACCAATGCCCAAATCTAGTCTGGTGTCCCAGTATTTCAGAGTGCAGGAAGAACACTATATAAGAACATTGATATCTTTTCTCTACTAGCAGCATCCATAGAACCTTTGGCACTATGAAAGCTAGCCAGCAGGTCTAGTCAGTATGAGATTGATTCTTCCATGTCCCATAACCAATGTGTGGTGTCTTCTGTGACATAGTTTTACCATCTAGTTATGTTAGACAACCAAGAGCAAACAATGGTAATAGCCTATATTGTTTCAAATACCACTTGGATCTCATTGATTAATAATTCCAGGGAGATATCCCAGACCTGGCACTGAGATTTTCACTTTATAACCCATGCCTTCTGGGAGCAGCACTGTCTACCCATGCAAACTACCTCAATTCAAATCCTTTATCTGTATTCTCAATACATATTCTGTAACTACCTACAAACCTGTATGTTTCCATAAAGGTGTTTTGTTTGTTTGTTTGTTTGTTTGTTTTTGTACAACCTTAGTTTATGGTAACACACCTATTTTTCTCTTTCCCATTTCACATCCCAATTTGAGCATTTACTCCTCAAATATCCCACTCTTTCTTTCATATCATATGTATTCTATCTTTCCTAATTATACTTTTAATTGGGCTGCAAGTTAGTAAGTTTCCTTATGGATTTCCATACACTCTTCATTTGGTTAACCCTTACCCTCTCCCTGATTAAGCCTTTATACCCCCAGTATCTCCCCTCCCTAATCTCCATTTACATATATTATACCACTCTCCATGTCTGCCATGGTAGCATTCTAGTTTCTGGTGTACACTTGTGCCCAAAGTTAAACACACAAAACATCCAAAGCTGAAATCCCCACATGAGAGAACATAATAAGACATATGTCTTTCCATGCCTGAGTTACCTAATGAGTATATTCTCCAGTCATATCCATATAGCTGCCAATATAATGATTTCAATTTTTTCCTCTACAGCTGAATAAAACTCAATTGTGTATCTGTACCATATTTGCGTTATCCATATATCAGTTAATGGACATCTAGATTAATTAAATTTCCTGAGTTTTATGAGTAACATCAGTGAATATGGATGAAAAAAATGTGTCTTTACATGTCTATAAACATAAAACCCTTTGACTAAATGCCCAAGAATGGCATAAATAGGTCAAATGTTAGTTCTGTCTTTAGGTTAAAATAAATGAATAAAAATTAAAATAAAAAACCCCTCCAGACTTGTTTCCAAAGTAGCTGCACAAATTTTCACTACTACCAACAACGTATGAGAGTTTCCCTTTTCCTATATCCACACTAACTTTTGGTATCATTTGCATCCCTAATAAGGCCAATCTCATCTCATTTTAATTTGTGTTTCCCTGACCACTAAGAATGTTTAGTGATTTTAAAAGTTTCTTTGTCACAATTTGTTTATCTGTTCAGTTTCATGACCCACTTTTTACTAGGTTGTGTTACCTTGATGTTTAATTTTGAGTTCTTCGTGTATTCTAGAGACTGTTAATCTGTCAGATGTATAACTGGCATTTCTCTCGTTCTGGGAGCTGCCTCTTCATGGGACTGGGATTCCTTTGATGTATAGATACTCCTTTTCAGGGCATTCCACTTGTCAACTTCTGGTTTCATTTCCTGCTCTACCAGTCCTACCCAGAAATCCCTTAGATGTTCCTATAAGTTAGAGCATTTTCTTGTAGCACTTTCAGAGTATGTGGTTCTATTGATGTGCTTAATCCTTTGGAATTGGGATTCGTGCAGGGTAAAAAAAAATGAGGATCTAATTTCATTTTTCTACATTCAACTTCACAGTTTGACCAGCACAATTTGTTAAAGATACCCTCTCTTCCTCAATGAATATTTTTAGCATCTTTCTCAAACATCAGTTGGCTATTGTTCCATGGGCTTATACTGGTGTGGTGATAGTGTGTCCCCCAATATATTGTGTACCCTAATAAACTTATCTGGGGTCAGAGAACAGAACAGCCACTAGATAGATATAGAGGCTACAAAATGGTGGCACACATACTTTTAATCCTATCATTTGGAAGACAGAGATCCGTCCGGATCTCTGTGAGTTCAAAGCCACACTGGAACCAGCCAAGCATCATGATATAGACCTTTAATCCCAGGAAGTGATGGCAGGAAGCAGAAAGGTACATAAGGCATGAGGAACAGGAAGTAGAGGCTTTTAAGTTTTTAGGCTGTTAGCAGTAGTTCTGCTAAGATCCATTTAGATGAGGACTCAGAGGTTTCCAGTTTGAGGAAACAGGATAGGCTGAGAAGTAGGTAAAGTGAAGTTAGCTGTGGCTTGTTCTGTCTCTCTGAACTTTCATAACTTACTCCAATAGCTGGCACTGAGGTTTTTGTTTTTTAATTAATAAGACCATTTACAATTCATGTTTCATACTTGGTCCAATATTCTATTCCAATGGTTTGTGTGTCTGTTTTTATTGTCAGTGCCATGCTACTTTTCCTACTATAGCTCTCTAGTATAATTAGAAATCAGGTATATGATACCTCCCATAGTACTCTTATTGTTTAGAATTGCTTTAGTTACCCTTGGTCTTTTGTACTTTCATATAATTTTCTATTGTTTTTTTTAATATGTCTGTGAAAAATGTTCTCTATTTGTCATTGTGAATGCAATACATTGTAGATTTCTTTTTGAGGGTGACAATATTCAAGAGACTACTTCTTCTGATCCGCAAGTGAGGAAGTTCGCTCTCCTTTAGTATCTTCCTGATTTGTTTTGTAGTTTCCCTTGCAGCAGTCTTTCAATTCTTTGGTTAGTTTTATTCTCTCTTTTTTTTTTTTTTTGCAATCATATTATCTCGTGTGTGTGTGTGTGTGTGTGTGTGTGTGTGTGTGCGTGTGTGTGTGTGTGCGTGTGTGTGTGTGTGTGTTATATTATGGGTGAAATTGTTTTCCTTATTTTCCAATATGTTTGTGCTTGCTAGATAGAAAGGCTATTGATTTTTGTATATTAATTTTGTATTACACCACTTTAATAAAACGTGCTTATAAGCTGGGCAATGGTGGTGTGTGGTGGGTATTGTGTTCCCCAAAATATTGTGTGTTCCCTGAAATAAACATATCTGGGGTCAGAGAACAGACAGCCACTAGAACAAAGCCAAAAATGGTAGAAAATGGGAAGAGTAAGCTATAGCAGAAGTTGGGCAGTGGTGGTACACACCTTTAATCCCAGCACTCGGGAGATAGAGCTAGCTGGATCTCTGAGTTCAAGGCCACTTTAGAAACAGCTAAGCATGGTAACCCACGCCTTTAATCCTAGGGAGTAGGGGCAGAAAGAGAAAAGTATATAAGGCGTGAGGACCAGGAACTAAAGAGAAAAACATATAGTTAAGCATAACTGGAGAAGTATTCAGGCTTTGGAGCAGCACAGTTCAGCTGAGAGCCATTGGGATGAGGACTCAGAAGCTTCCAGCCTGAGAAAAAAGGATCATCCAAGGAACTAGCAAGGTGAGATAGCCATGGCTTGTTCTGCTTCTCTGATCTTCCAGCAATCACCCCAATAACTGGCCTCAGGTTTGAGTTTTATTAATAAGACTCTTTAAGATTCATGTTACAGTGGTACATGCCTTTAGTCCTAACATTTGGGAGGCAGATGCAGACAGATCTCTGTGAGTATGAGGCCAGCCTGATCTACAAAGTGAGTCTCAGTACAGTCAAGACTGTTACACAGAGAAACCCTTTCTCAAAGGGAGGTGGTGGTTAATCAAGTATAGGGTGTTTCTGGTGGAGTCTTTAGAATCTCTTAAGTACAGAATCATATATATCATTTGTAAATAGGAATACTCTGACTTATTTTCCTCCTTGTATCCATTTTTATTTCCTCATCTTATGGCACTAGCTAAATGTTCAAGCAATATCTTGAAAATGAATGGAGAAAGTGAGATTTTTTCTGTCTTGTTCCTGATCATAGAAGGAATGTCTTAGGATGTTTTTTCCATTTATAATGATGTTGGCTATAGTTTTGTCATAGACAGCCTTTATTGTGTTGAATTATGCTTTTTCCACTCCCAGATTCTCCATGACTGTAATCATGAAGGGGTGTTAGATACTATTAAAAGGATTTTTCTGCATCTTGTGAGATGTTCATGTGATTTCTGACTGAGTCTTTGCATATGATGAGTTACATGTATTTATTTATGCATACTGAATCATCCTTGTATTGCTAAATTCAAGATCTTTATGTTCCCATGATTCTCTTCCTCTAACCTAACTATGTCCAATAGAAAGTAAATGGGAAATATTTATGTACTCTTCACTTCCCCACAAATTACAATTAAAAGAGATCACAGAATTTTAATAACAACTTTCATTTGACCTAGCTTATTGAAAATATTATCACTTATTATTTCAACATGTTATCAATATTCAAGTTATTTCTATACTATTTTATATTTTTGTACTAAGTCTCTTCAAAACTTAATCCATATTTAATTCTCAGAGCATATCATACTTTAGATCACTCATGTGTTAGATGGACTTTACAGCCACATGTAGCTCATGACTACCATAAAGGAGAGCACACGTGTGGTGTTGGTTGTTTTTGCTCTTTACTCTTTGGCTCTTTGCTATTTGGAGGACCTCCACCCAACTCCCAAATAAATCACACTTGGAGACTTACTCTTACTTATAAATGGCCACCTTTAGCTTGGCTTAATGTTAGCCAGCTTTTCTTAACTTTAAATTATCCCATCTAACTTTTGCCTCTGGGCTTTTACATTTCTCTTACTTCTGTATATCTTACTCTTATGTTATGGCTGGTTGTGTGGTTGTAAGGCTGGCCCCTAGCATCCTCCTCTCCTTGTTCTCTTACTTCTCCTCCTTTCTCCAAGATTTCTCCTTCTATTTATTCTTTCTGCCCGCCAGCCAGCCCCACCTATCCTTTCTTTTGCTTCACTATTGGCTGTTCAGCTCTTTATGAGACCATCAGGTGTTTTAGACAAGCAAAGTAACACAGCTTCACAGAGTTGAACAATGCAACATAAAAAAAAAATGCAACACATCTTTGCATCATTAAACAAATGTCCCACAGCACAAACAAATGTAACACATGTATGTTGTAAGCTACATTAACTCTACCCATCAAGCCTTTCATGTCTATTTTTCTCTGGTTTCTTATTTACTTTTCCTTTGAATAAAAGATCAATAATTTATAGCTACATGTTTTCACTCTACACTCACTCTTAAATTTCATACCCTAAATATACTTTTCTGACTACTTCCTGAAATCCATATGCATAGATATGCAATGATAGCAGCAGCATCAGGCTGAAGGTTGACTGAATGCTGTTTGTTTTCTCTCTCACTTCATCCTCCCCCACTCCTTAGTGCCTATGCTGAGAGTAAACTTCAGCCCTTATGTATGCTCTGTAAGCCTTCTATCACTGAACTATAGCCCCATTCCAACTGCAGCGTTCTATATGTAAAATATCACAATATTTCTTATATAAAATTCCAACACTTAATTTTCACAAAATTCTATGAAATATGCACTGTGATCCTACTTCTAAGGTGAGGGAGCAGAGGCTCAAATGTGTTTAATAATTGATACTAAGTTCCCATGCTGGTATTGAAGTCAATCTGTGTCCTTCTTAAATATAAGCTGCACTTCAAGGAACCTAACATGTGATAGTCTGGATTCCATGTTCTGATAGGTGTGTTCTAGAGTGACTAGAAAAGAACAAGGCTATAAAGTTTTGAGACAGGTGTTGACAGGAAACTGAAAAGGGTCAAGAAACAATGGAATTCCAAGTATCGCTGTGAACCATCCTTACAGACAGAAGTCTGTGCTTCTTAGTCCCCAAGATTTTTTTTCTTAATATTCCCAAAATTGGATGCTAAAATTAAATCTTTCACTTCAGTTTTAACATTATGGTAGGTCAAAACTGTTTGGAGTCAAAGTAACTCCATAAGTCTGTGAAGAAATACAACTCTACCAGCAAAATAAGCAGTATTTTGAGGAGATGTGTTTAAATGAATGCATATACAATGACAGGATCATTGCTTATAATTGAACTAAAATCAAGACCAAAGTTGAAAGTTTGATAATATCTAACTACTTTGTTGAACTTTATTAAAACACTGATTTTGCTGGATTTTCTGTATTTACAGGACTGATGCTTAACTAACCCACCACAGGGAAGATTTTAGAAGAAAACCTGTCTATTTCAAAAGACTGACACATACTTTATGCCTTGTCATGTGTCCCAACACTTGACAAAGTTATATACAGGTCATTGATTTTGGTCATTTTTTTATGATATGATACAAAGTAGTCATAGAAATACAATATAACTTTTTAGGCACACATCAAACATCCTAAGATCATGCATCTTCATAGAGCTGAATATGCAAATTCTGCATAGTAGTTTAAACTTGTTATTTTGAAAGAGGGAACCCATTGATATCTTACTAATTGGTTTTTACACCACTGAAGAGGTGCTGAAATTGACAGGAAAGAAATCTCTAACAGTATGTGAGAAAGGGATCATTTTGAGAATCACCATATGTTTTGAGAAATTTAGACATTGCAGCACAAGTCCAAATAATCAGGACTCAGTTTTCCTATATTTGGAGTGCATTCATTAAAACTGCTATAATAACACTAAGGATATACTTGCTAATTCTAAAAAGACTAAAGCTATAACTTCAGCTTTGATCTTATAGGCATAGCTTCTTTCCCTTACAATGCTTTTTATATAGTTGTACATAGTTGGCACATACCTTGCATTACAAGAAGTAGTAACAAAGATAATTTTCTGTGGTTCCTGGTACAAACTTGAGTTATAATCTGTATTCTATAGACTCATGAAAAGGATCCTTGGAAATTGAAGGTCTTGAATTGGTGTTTGAATAATGGCTCAGTTTGTGTCTAACTAAGGTCAAATAGTTTTCAAATTGCTAAATTATAATTCCTACCAACTCATAGGAAAAATACTGGATTTTATTTGTAATACTAGAATTTACATGAGTCTTTATCTATAATTGGTCATTTGAGCCATAATAGGTCATCCCATTCAAACCATTCTGAGACCTGGCTTGGAGGAAACAGGGCACTCAATGTATGACCATAGACAATATAGTATACAATAAGTAAGAATGAGGTAGTAACATTTATGATATTCAGATAAACACATCTCTTCTCTTTTCTGCTTCATGCCAATGGATGATGCCATTCATTGACAATGTTTAAAGTGCAATTTTGTATGCTGGATCTGACATCTCACATTAATACACACTAAACTCTCACAATGTGTTAACTGAATATCTGTAGTCATCTATAGTCAGAGATTTCTACTTTTAGCATCCAGTTATGCCAGCACCATTTGTTGAAGATGCTTTCTTTTTTCCATTGTACATTTTTGGCTTCTTTGTCAAAAATTATATGTTCAGAAGTGTATGGTTTAATGCCAGGGTCTTCACTTTGATTGCATTGGTCCACATGTTGGTTTTTATGCCAGTATTAAGCTGTTTTTATTATGGTAACTCTATAGTAGAGCTTGAGGTCAGGGATCTTGATGCCTCCAGAGGTTGTTTTATTGTACAGGATTCTTCTGACTATCCTGGGTTTCTTGCTTTTCCATATGAAGTTGAGTATTATTCTTTCCAGGTCTATGAAGAATTTTGTTGGTAATTTGATGGGGATTGCATTAAATCCTTTAGTAAGATCGCCATTTTTAATATGTTAATCCTGCCTATCCATGAGCATGGGAGATCTTTCCATTTTCTGACATCTTGTTCAATTTCTTTTTTAAGGGACTTAAAGTTCTTGTCATATAGGTCCTTCACATGCTTAGTTAGAGTAACCCCAAGGTATTTTATATCATTTGTGGCTATTGTAAAGGGTGATGTATCTCTGATTTCCTTCTCAGCCTGTTTGTCTATGGTATATAGGAGGGCTACTGATTTTTTGGGTTGATCTTGTATCCTGCAATGTTGCTGAAGGTGTTTATAAGCTGTATCAGTTCCTTGGTTGAATTTTTGGGGTCACTTATGTATACTATCATGTCATCTGCAAATGGGGAAAGCTTGACTTCTTCCTTTCCAATTTGTATCCCCTTGAACTCCTTATGTTGTCTTATTGCTCTGGCTAGAACTTCAAGTACTGTATTGAATAAGTATTGCCTTGTTCCTGATTTTAGTGGTATTGCTTTGAGTTTCTCTCCATTTAATTTGATGTTGGGATTTGGCCTGCTGTAGATTGCCTTTATTATGTTTAGGTATGTTCCCTGTATTCCTGATCACTCCAAGACCTTTATCATAAAGGAGTGTTGGATTTTGTCAAATGCTTTTTCTGCATCTACCGGGATGATCATGTGGTTTTTCTTTGAGTTTGTTTATATGGTGTATTACATGGATGGACTTTCATATATTGAACCACCCTTGCATCCCTGGGATGAAGACTACTTGATCATGGTGGATAATTGTTTTGATGTGTTCTTGGAGTCTGTTTGCCAGTATTTTATTGAGTATTTTTGCATCAATGTTCATAAGGGAGATCGGTCTGTAGTTCTCTATCTTTGTTGCATCTTTGTTCGGTTTAGGAATCAGGGTAATTATAGCCTCATAGAAGGAGTTTGGTAATATACCTTCTGCTTCTATTGTGTGGAACAATTTAAAGAGCATTGGTATTAAGTCTTCTTTGAAGATCTGGTAGAATTCTGCAGTGAAACCATCTGGTCCTGGGCTTTTTTGGTTGGGAGAATTTTAATGACTGATTCTATTTCCTTAGGCGATGTTGGACTATTTAAATGGTTTATCTGGTCTTGATTTAACTTAGGTATGTGGAAACTATCCAGGAAATTATCCATTTCTTTTAGATTTTCCAGTTTTGTGGAGTAGAGGTTTTTGAAGTATGACCTGATGATTCTCTGGATTTCCTCACAGTCTGTTGTTATATCCCCCTTTTCATTTGTGATTTTGTTAATTTGGATGCTCTCTGTCTTTTGGTTAGTTTGGATAAGGGCTTGTCTATCTTGTTGATCTCAAAGAACCAACTCTTTGTTTCATTAGTTTTTTGTATTGTTCTCTTTATTTCTATTTTATTGATTTCAGCTCTCAATTTGATAATTTCCTGGTGTCTGTTCCTCCTGGGAGACTTTGCTTCTTCTTGTTCTAGAGTTTTCAGGTGTGCTGTTAAGTCACTAGTATGAGATTTCTCCAACTTCTTTATGTGGGCATTTAGTGCTATGAATTTCCCTCTTAGCACTGCTTTCATAGTGTCCCCTAAGTTTGGGTATGTGTTGTATTCATTTTCATTGATCTCTAGGAAGTCTTTAATTTCTTTCTTTATTTCTTCCTTAACCAATTGGTGATTCAGTTGAGCATTATTCAGTTTCCATGAGATTGTAATTTTTCTGTAGGTTTTTTGTTGTTGTTGAAATCTAACTTTCAACCATGGTGGTCTGATAGAACACAGGAGGTTATTCCAATTGTTTTCTATCTATTGAGATTTGCTTTGTGGCCAAGTATGTGGTCGATTTTAGAGAAGATTCCATAGGGTGCTGAGAAGAAGGTATATTCTTTTTTGTTTGGGTGGAATGTTCTGTAGATATCGATTAAGTCCATTTGAGCCATAACATCAGTTACGTCCATTATTTCTCTCTTAAGGTTCACTTTGGCCAATCTGTCCAGAGATGAAAGTGGGGTGTTGAAGTCTTCCACTATTAATGTGTGGGGTTTTATATGTGATTTAAAGTTTTATAATAATGTTTCTTTTACATATGTGGGTGCTCTTGGGGCATAAATGTTCAGAATTGAAACTTCATCTTAGTGGATCTATCCTGCAATGAGTATGTAATGTCCTTCATTAGCTCTTTTGATTGATTTTAGTTTGAAGTCTGTTTTGCTGGATATTAGGATGGCTACACCAGCTTGCTTCTTAAGACCATTTGATTGGAAAGTCTTTTCCCAGCCTTTTATTCTTAGGAGGTGTCTATCTTTGAATTTGAGGTGTGTTTCTTGTATGCAGCAGAATGATGGGTCCTGTTTTCGTAGCCATTCTGTTAGTCTGTGTCTTTTTATAGGTGAATTAATTCCATTGATATTAACGGATATTAATGACCAGTGATTGTTTGTTCCTGTTATTATTTTTTATTTTTTGGTGGTAGTGTGTGTGTACTTCTCTTCTTTGGGGTCTCCTGCTGTGGTGTTATCTATTGCCTGTGTTTTCCAGGGTGTATCTGACTTTCTTAGGTTGGAATTTTCCTTCTAGTGCTTTCTATAGGGCTAAGTTTGTGGATAAGTATTCTTTAAATCTGGTTTTGTCTTGGAAGGTCTTGTTTACTCCATATATGATGATTGAAAGTTTTCCTGGGTATATTAGTCTAGGCTGGCATCCATGGTCTCTTTGTGTCTGCATTATATCTGTCCAGGTCCTTCTGGCTTTCAAAGTCTCCATTGAGAAATCAGGTGTTATTCTGATGGGTTTGCCTTTATAAGTCACTTGGCTTTTTTCCTTTGCTGCCCTTAATATTCTTTCTTTATTCTGTACATTTAGTTGTTTAATTATTATGTGGCGAGGGGAATTTTGGGGGGGTCTAGTCTGCTTGGTGTTCTATAGGCTTCTTGTATCTTCATAGTCATTTCCTTCTTTAAGGTGGGAAAGTTTTCTTCTATGATCTTGTGAAATATATTTTCTGTGCCTTTGAGTTGTTATTCTTCTCCTTCCTCTATCCCTATTAGTCATAGGTTTGGTCTTTTCATGGTGTCCCAAATTTCTTGGACATTTTGGGTCATGACTTTGTTGGCTTTAGTGTTTTCTTTGACTGATGAATCTATTTCTTCTACCATATCTTCAACACCAGAGATCCTCTCTTGCATTCTCTTGGTTATACTTGAATCTGAAGTTCCTGTTTGTTTACTCAGATTTTCTATTTCCAGCATTCCTTCTGCTAGTGTCTTCTTCATTTTTTCAATTTCCCTCTTCAGGTCTTGGACTGTTCTGTTTCCCTCATCTGTTTCATTGCTTTTTCATGATTTTCTTTCAGGGACTTTTTGTTTTCTTCTGCTTTAACTGTCCTTTCCTCTAGTTTTTTACAACATTCTTTCCATGTTTTGTTTCTCTGTTCCTCCACTTTATTTTTTATTTCTTCCATATAAGGCTCTAGCCTCTTCATGATGTTACTTATAAGGTTGTTTTCTTCTTCTTCTTCCATTCTGTGATGTTTAGGTCTAGCTGTTGGAGAAGGGCTAGGTTCTGGTGATGCTGTATTGCTCTCTATTTTGTTGTATGTACTTCTGCCTTGACATCTTCCCATCTCCTGTTGGGTTTTTTTTTTGGTCTCATTGGTGTACTTGGTCCAGAGAGAGCTGACAGATTTAGGGAGCCTCTCTCTGGTCCATATGGATGCTCTGGTCCAGATGAGAGTGCTGGCCGGATGGGAGCTGGGGGCTACTCTCTGAGTCTCAGGAAGTACCTGGGGTCTCCTTATCTTGTCCAGGTGGGAGCTCCTCTTGTCCAGATGGGAGTTCCAGGGCAGATGGTAGCTGGGGGCTCTGGTTCAGATTGGAGTTCTGGGGCAGGATGGGAGTTGGGGTCTGGTCTTTGAGTCTCAGGAAGTGACTGGGGTCTAGGGCAGATGGGTGTGAGGGCAGGTTATGGAGATTGCAGGGTCTGCCTGCAGTCTTGGAAAAGGGGAGCCTTCCTGCAGAGTCTGCTGAATGGCAGGAAACTAGGGCCAAGTTGGTCAGGTCTTTCTGGGATGGCTGGTGCCCAGGGGTGTGACCTAGAGGCAGATGCCTCTGTGACTATAACCCCAGGCACTCACCTCTGGTCCAGATGGGAGTTCTGGGGCAGGATGGAAGCTGGGGCCTGGTTTCTAAGTCTCTGCAAGTGGCTTGGGTATCAGGCTGATGGGTGTGGGGGCAGGGATTGGAGGCTGTAGTGTCCACCAGAGGGTCTTGGAGGGGGCAAACCTTCCCAGTGGGGATGGGGGTTCCTGCCCTATAGCCAGAACCTGGGGACAAGTTGGGCAGGTCTTCCCCAGAATGGCTGGTGCCAGGGCTGGGACCTAGGTGTGGGCCTCTTTGGGTGTGACCCCAGGCACTCATTTCTTATCTGTGTATTTTTAATATCCTTGTATATACTTGTGAGGTGATACTACTGACAACATTTGAGATTCTCTCTTATATTTTGAGTTCAGATTTACAGCATTCATTTCCTTACCATCAAATCTATAGCTTTACTGCATGTACAGATACTTATATTTTCCTTTTGTGATGTTTCATTCCTTCCATTCCATTAACATCATAAGGAGTTCAGTCTATATTTCTTAGTTTATATAGCTTACTCAATAATGCCTTCAATCTATTCCTTTTCAGTGTCATAAATCAACAGTTAGTGACTTAACTAGCATATTGCCAGTTAAGGCAAGAGATGTGTATTTTAGCTTTTAATAAATTAAGTGAAAAAATTACTTTGAGATTTGTAAATTCAAATATGCATGATTATTTTAATGTATGAAGTACATCTCAATTCTTTGGCAATATTTCTATTTACTAGTGTGGGGAAATATTTTGTCCTTTTATAGACAGGAAAGTTGAAGGGTTAAGTGATTTTTCTCAGTTAAATGTTTAAAAATTGGCAGAGGTAGAAGTTCAACTCAAGTCATTTTAATCAAAGCAATAAATCAGATCCTGTAAAAAGGCTAATGAGCTTGATTAATTTCTTGTTTTTTCTTATTTATTTCTGTTTAAATTTAGAAACACAAAACAGTATTTTATAGGAAATACTTTATGACATTGCATAAAGGCATTATTTCTATAACTTAGGGAAATATTCTTGATGAAGAGGAAAAAAACAGCAGAAAATGAGAAGAGTGGAAATATTGGGTAATACTTTGGAGCATCACATGGTGAATAAATTAGTTTAGGTAAAAGATCATGATCATTTATAGTTAAGGGCCAAGCATGTAAGTATGAATAAAGGTAGACTTGAGGACAAGGTAGATGAAAGGTTTTGAAGTCTAATCAATCAGATTAGATTTTTTTTAACTAGATGCTGAATTAAACTTTTATTACATGAGTTTTCTGTGTAAATGCTCTTTATCTGGGACCAATACAGGTCATTATCCATTTGATGGAATCAGAGGCAATGCCTTTTAAAGAAATTGTGTTGACTTATGATCTACTTTAACAAAACAAAAACCATTACTTATCTCTTTGATAAGAGAGGAAACACATATGAAATAGATTGCCTTGATGTCCCAGTCTTTTTGTCTTTTATTCCTGGATCTCACAATGAATATAATAAATATTTCTTGTTGACTTTCTACTAAGTGATAAATAAAGGAACATGGTCATCAGTTTGCTTGAAGAAGGGCTTTATTTTTTACCTTCTGCCTAATGATTTGCAATGTCCTTAAGTTGCAAGGACAGAGGAAAGCTGCAAGTAAAAGAATACATCTAACGTAGGCTACCTAGTACAAATAAATAAATAGATAGATAGATAGATAGGTAGATAGATAGATAGATAGATAGATAGATAGATAGATAGATAAACTTTAAAAACTCTTTATACCAGCTGGGTGGCAGTGGTGCATGCCTTTAATCCCAGCACTCAGGAGGCAGAACCAGGCGGATCTCTGTGAGTTTGAGGCCAGCCTGGTCAACAGAGCAAGATCCAGGACAGGCACCAAAACTACACAGAGAAACCCTGTCTCGAAAAACAAAGGAAAGAAAGAAAGAAAGAAAGAAAGAAAGAAAGAAAGAAAGAAAGAAAGAAAAAAGTCTCTATACCAAATAAACCTCTCCTTATGCTGAAGATCATATATGTGATAGTCTAATGTCTAGGTATAAGGGACCCAAAATGCTGTGAATTAATGCTATCCTTTTTTCCCAGAAATTGTATTACTCTGTGTGTGTATGCATGAGCATGGTACATGTGTTATAAATCAGAGTACAACTCACAGGAATTTAGGTTCTCCTACAATATTTAGGTTACAGGGATTGAATTCAGGTGGTCACATATGACAATAAGTGGTTTATGCATTGAGCCATCTCTCTAACTCAGTGCTTTTGTTTTAAAATTAAATTCAATTTTGTTCTTGATATCTCAAGCTCTTGTCTCCTTAGATTCCAATTTTAAAAAAAATGAAATTTAATTTCTCTAATCTCAGTGTTTCTTAAATTGTACCATTAAAATGTATGTATGTATCTAGGCTGATATGAAATAGAAATGATTAGCAAAAATGAAAGTATAGTATATTAATTCCTAGTGGTAGTTCTATTTTAACATTACTGAAATTTTAAAAATTAGTTTTTAAATTTATATATGTATATATCTATACATATATATATATACCATATATATGTACATATATATGTGCATTTATTTTGTCTGTGAGTGTATATGTGCACCATGTGCATATCTGGTGCCCTCAGAGTTCACAAGAGGGCATTGGAACCCCTGGATCTAGAGATTAAGATGTTTGTAAAGTACCACATGTGTTGTTGGAACTGAACATGGGTCTTCTGATAAAGCAATGAGTACTCTTAACTTCTGAGCCATCTCTCCAGCTACCATGACCGGAAAAAAAAATAATAAAACCAAAAAAAACCAAAAAACAAAAAACAAAAAAAAACAAAAAACAAAAAACACAAAAGTAAATCTCTGATAACATGCCATGCTACAAATACTAAATCAGCTATTAAATGCAGCACCCATTCTTGGGCATATATGTGTTTCCCTTGAGTTTGAAATTACATTTTGTTAGGTCAAGACATTCATGATAACTATGACTCTGTGCTAACTGCTGCTACATGTGTTTCCATTTTGCAGTCTAGTTCATTGTGCGCACAATCTCAAGGTCTCTTACCATTGTTGACTTGAGGGAATAAACCCAGGCTTAAAACAGTAACCTCTTGTGAGCTGTTTTGCTGAATTTCTTTTCCTTGTCCTTCATATCTCAATTTTCTCTCCACTTACCACATAATAAATGATAAGAAGAATAAAAGAGAAAACTACTGATTATTTACCTGGTTCATTATTTGATGGTTTTGTACCCCCTTCAGCTTACCTTCATGTACTGATGGCCTCCATCCATTCATTGTATCACAATCTGTGTCTGATAGATGTGCTAGCCTGGGTGCTTGTGACACAATCAAGCTAATGCACATTTGCTTATGCTGGTCTTGCATAAGATACCTTAATACATCAAAACAATATGCAATATGTATGTGACAGTTACAATCCATGCTTCATGGTCATAAACTGTGAAACATAAAATCCTCTGTGCTTGACAGACTGGGGTTGACATCTAGATAGGCTGACTCCAATTCCCACAGTTAACTATCAGAATGTACCTCCTGTGAGCCACAGACTAACAGTATGACTGTCAAGGTATTTATTTCCTTTCCAATGCATAGATGACAGCAAGTAATAAATCAGGACTTTCCCAAGTGATGAGTAGTAACTTTAATGACAGTTGCTGTAGAAGTAATAACAACCTAGAATCAGCTACGTTAGTGAAAACCTAAGAAATAAGACCAGTTATGATCTGTTTTAAAATTATTCAATCATGCAGATTTGTTAAGTATAGTATGCTAATATGTGGGTACACAGAATGTATCATTACCAAATCAGGGTGACTAACATTTCTATCTCCTTAAAATTGCAATTGGTATAATGGTCCATATTTAAAAGGTATAGTTACATTTCAATATATGTTTATGTAATATGTGCTGATCAAATCAGGGTAATTAGCGTTTCTGTCTCCTCATCATTAGTTTGTATCTGAAGCCAACACTATAATTAATAAAAGAATAAATGTCCCCACTATTTGCATCACTAGGACTCAATGCTTCTCTCTGTGTAGCTGGTGCCCTTCATCTAACCTCCCATTCTTACACCTCCCTACTACTTTCCCTCTCTGCAGTAACAGTTACCATGTATTCTGAATTTTTAAAATTTGTCTTTCTCCTTTTATTGAAAATAGTTTTTCTTACATAATATATCCTGACTACTGCCTCCCCCTCCCAGTTCTTCCTCCAGCTCCTCTCTAATCCAGATCTACTCCCTTTCTGTCCCTCATTAGAAAACAGGCAGGCTTCTAAGGGATGTTAATAAAATGAAATAAAATAAATTACAATTAAACAAAACTTAATACATTGGGATAGGACAAACAATAGAAGGAAAAGAGCTCAAGAAAAAGCATATAAAGCAGATATAGAATCAGAGACTGACTCTTTCCCTTAAAAAAACACTAAACTGTGAGCCATAATATATACACAAAGGACTTGCAGGGTAAAAAAGAGAGAAAAATATGAATAAAGTAAAATTAAAAATTAGATAAAATTTAAAATAGAAAATTAAAAAGCCCTGACATGATGTTATAAGACAAGTAAACTCCTTCAATGATGCAGTTTATTTTGTTTTGTGTTGGCTATGTACTGCTGAGCAGACAGCCTATGAGTATTTTGCTTCCCTGAATTTTCATTTGCAAATGGTTATCAATTGAAGGTTGCATTTTGGTTAGTGTGGGGGCATGCATTTATTTCTCCATTTAGTTCTAGGACTCCATCTGTTATAGACACATGCAGACCTTGAGCATGCTGCCGTAGTCTCTTTGAGTTCACACGTGCATTGATACTGTTGATTTATAGGGTCTTGTTCTTCTGGTGTCCTCCATCCTCTCTGGCTTTTACACTCTATCTCTCTCCTCTTTTTTTGAGTTCCCTGAGTGCTGGGGAAAAGGGAGTTGATGGAGACATTACATTTAGGGCTGAGTATTTCAAGCTGAGTATTCCAAGTATTCTTACTCTCTACAAAATGTTTGTTCCCATCTGCTACAAGAATAAGCTTCTCTGATAATGACTGAGTAAGACATTGATCTATGAGACTAGCAAAATGGTATTAGTAGTCATTTTATTGCTTCAATTTTTTAGTATAACAGTAGTATTTGGTTTCATCTTAGGTCCTTTGTTTATCTAGTCTCAAGTTCTTGAGCACCCAAGCAGCATCAGGTGTGGTGCGTTCCATCTTATGGAGTGGACCTTAAATTAGATATTGGTTGGTTACTCCCACAGGCACTAGCATGTCTAGCTGGCAAGACACCACTGTAAATAAAGAGTTTGTGATAATTATGGGCTAGTATTTATATTTCTCCTCTAATAACATGCAGAGTACCTTCCTATACCAAAGGTGCTAACATGGGGATGAAGGCTCTGTGTAGGCACCAGCTTCACCTCCCCATGTTAGATGAGTTGCATAGGTGTTGTTTTAGCAATGGGGTCTTTCCTTCAGTTTGTATAGAGCAACCTAGAGTGTTGGCAATGGTCTGTGATATTTTTGGGGTTCCCATGGGACACCTGGACCAACAATTCAATTAGATGTAATCTAATCCAGGCACTGGATTCTTTTGTGAAAAGCAAAAGATTTGGTACTCAAATCTATTTACTTGCCAATAAATTTTTCATTTTACTTGTTTCATTTTCTTTTTCAGAACCTTCATTTGGTTCTTTTCCTGTGTATATCTTTGGATTGATATTTTCTGCATGGCATTCTTTGTTTCTACAGTTTCTTTTAATACAACCCACAGTTGGATTTCTTCTGTTCCTTGAATACATTTTTAAAGGTTGATTGAAAGTCCTTAGTAAGCCCAATGTGTATGCTTCTTTTAGGCCACTTTCCTTTCAATCCTTGTGGGCAATGCTTTGTTGCTTCTCTGCATGCTTCATAATCTCCTGTGGAAAATTAGGCAGGCAGTTCAGAATGGTTCTATGATAATCCTGGAAATTAGGTTCATCATCCTTAGTGTTTGTTTTGGTTGCTTGCTGTATGGAGTTGTTTATTTGCTTAATGATTTTTGTAAATCTTTTTTGAAGATATTATAAGTGTTGTGTGACCCAAAGTCATAACAATTTTAGCTTATGGAAGATAATATTCTGGCAGAAATGTCCTGGATTTGAGCTTCCTCAAAAAGGGAAGGAATGGAGGCTTCTACTGGTATTTGCAGAATAGCTTTGTGCAACGCTTCAGAATTTCACCCATCTGCCAGCCCCACTCAGCAAACTTATCAGCCACAGGTCAAACTTTTGAGTCTTCTTAGCTTTTTTATTGAATAGATGTCCTGCTCTGGAACACAAGTATGCTTTGGTAAATTCTCCTTTGTAGGCAAAATCATTCCAGTGCCCTGTTAATCGAAGTATTCCCATTGTTTTGGGTATATCCCATTTGCCTGAACTGGTGTTGGTTTTGTTATCATCTCAGGTATCAGCAAATGAATCATTTTACTTTCATTGCTTTAATGCAGCCACCTCTCCATAACCACTATTCCGCTCTGAAAAAAATTTCCAAGTGCAAAACAACAGTGTTAGGTAGGCGACTTGCACTGATTTGTCAGCAAGCCCCCAGAGAAGCCAAAGCTGGGAGTCAGCCCTACTCACCACAGAGCCAGGGAGAAAACTCCACTCCGGGAATACAACCCCTGTCTTTAAGACCACCATTGAACCTGAGTGGGCACGGGAAAGTGTCAAAATGAAGCAAAGCTTTCTTGAGAAATTTCATTTGTCCTTCTGAATTAGAATTTTCTTGGTTGCTACAAAACCATTTTTTTTTAGACAAAATCAATTTTGAAAATTTCTGCCTTTCTTTTTTTTAGACTTATCTACACAATTTTCATTGACACTCTACCTCATGCCTTTAAGGTCCTTGAATTCAGACTTTTCAGGAGCAAATGTGCCCTGATGATCAAATCTAGATGCTGAAACCACTATATATTTCTCTGATTTCTTATCACTGTTGGAACATCATTGACCCTGATGTAGATTCTCAAGAAAATACTGATTGCTCACACCTCTATTTTTCCTTTCACATTAAACATAATATTAATAAGAAACGTTATTAGGGCCATTGTCCCTTAATTTTGGACAGTGTATTTTATTTAAAGGTATTGGCCTGAATTTTTAAATAATTCTTCTACATTAAGAGTTAGTAAAATTTCTGTTATTGTATTATTTGCCTCCTACAATCTGATAAAAATATTTTTAAAATTAGAACAAAAATATTCTCCACACATTTTTAAAAGACAATACTCTTGTTTTTATTGAACTAAAGACTATAATGCTGCATTGATTGAGATTGCACCAATATGAAATTTGAAAATAAGTTCTCTACAGAAAGCATATTTGTCCCAAAATAATTTCAGAAAAATGTTTGTATGCTTTGCATTTTTAATGCGGGTTGAAAATGTAGCTCAGTTTTGGAGGGCTTAACTAGAATGCGTAGCTTTAAACACTAGCATTCAAAAGTACATTAAAATAAAATTTGATTTTTCCCTATATCAAAGCATTTCAGAATTATATTTACAACTTCTACTGTCTGCACCTTTCTATTCATGCAAAGGCACAAAGGCTGGTGTCTATTCAAATGCTGTTAATCATATTTCATTTACACTGTGTTACTAAGAGTAGAATAGAAAAAGTATAATCTATAATTATATATTATTGTCCCAGAGACTGATCGTAGGGTCTAGCACGTGCTACATAAACACTGAATCATTCCAACCCCTAAAACATTCCTTTAAGATAAAAAGTCTTTTCTAAAAATATATTCATTCAAATTAGTTATAATTGATGGCTTTATGGAGGTTTTGAAGCAAATCATAGAATATAAATTTAGTCTGGGATATACAGGGTGTATTTCATAAACAATCATATGAACTGACAGCTACTCAACTCCCTAACTCAAAGCTTTATGGAGGGTAAGCTACATGCCTTTATATCCTGGTTTTCCATGGATGTGTATTTGAAGGCTGCTTTTGCTGTTTTTTTTTTTTTTTCAAGATACCTCATAAATCTACACAAGATATTCTTGTTTCCAAATGTCATAGAAAAATATACATGGCATTTAGAGATGCACAACAAAACAAGGTTAATTCTTCCACAGGATCTCTTGCTTCAGTACAAAGAGCATCATCATGCAGAATGAGATTACTCTTAGAGCTTTGCTGATGAAGTGTTTGAAGTTGTGCATGGTGGGAAATGATAGGAATGAATGACAAATCCTTACTCTGTTTTCCCTATTAACAGCACCATCAGCAATCTATGCATCACTACATTTGCCCTTCTCTCTTGTTCTTTTATCTCACTACAAAGAATGGATGAGACAGAAAGGAAACAATTTGTACAGGCCTTAATTAGAAAAGCATGAGATTTCATGACAGAATGAAGAGGGTTTTCAACTGAAACGACTTTCTGTTGTTAATTGGTTTGTGTCCAAGATGACTTTCTCTACCTGTCTTCCCCAAAGCTTCTCAAAGTCAGCTCTGCTAATTTGTAATCCTCTATACTTTGTTGCCACAAATATTGTAAAATTTTTTATCTTACATAAATAAGGACTAATATACTTAAAAATTGCATATTAAAGAATGCCTAGTGTGTATATTTTGATTATGAAAAATAGTTAATAATATGCCTCAGAACCTTGAAAACTCCTTGTGGTGATTTGAATGAGAATAGCACCTGTATTCTCATATATTGGAATGCTTGTTCCACACTTGGAGGGTCAGGTTGGGAAGGATTAGGAGGTGTGGCCATAGTGGAGGAGGTGTGTCACTAGGGGCAGATTTTGAGGTTAGATCTTTCTGCTTCATGCTTGTGGATAAGATGAAAGTTTTCAGCTACTGCTACAAACAACATGCCTGCTTGTTTGTAGCCATGCTTCCTTCCTACCATGATGGCCATGGACTCACCGTCTAAAAACTGTAAGCCCCATTAGATGATTTATTTTCTAACTCTAACTTGGTCATGATGCTTTGTCACAGCAGTAGAAACGCAACGAAGATACTCCCTCTTGCTCATTCTCCCTCCTGTGCTCCCAGGATTCCTTCCCACCTCCTTACTCCAGAGTAGTTTTCAGGGGGAATATTGTCAACTGTTTATTTCTGTAGCTCTAGTCCTCACAATGTCAGACTCTTATTCATTGCTAAGTGATAGCTAATTAATTTGATAGAAATACTTGGTCCTCATGGGTGGAATTCAGCAGGGTTCCCAAGTGTGACTTTCTACCACACAAAAAAGACATTCAATGTAGATTATTTGAAACAGTTGAATGGTCATAATCTAATTAGGGAACTTAGAAGTGCTTGAAAAGATGACTACTGGTTTTGCTTAATAGATCCTAATAAAATTATCATATGGTTAACTCAGCCATTTTACTACAGTATTAGTATATTATTATATCATGAAAAAATTATCTTACAGGAAATATCTCAACAACATATGTTTAATTTAGTGTTATCAATATCTGTAAAATAAAATTATCGAACAGTGAATATGTGTATTTTAATATATATTTGATAAGAAGAAAAAGTACTTTAAGAAACAGTATATCAGGCTAAGCAGTGGTGGCACACACCTTTAATCCCAGTACTTGGGAAGCAGAGGCAGGCAGATATCTGTGAGTTTGAGGATAGCCTGGTTGGTCTACAGAGCAAATTCCAGGACAGGCTTCAAACCTACACAGGGAAACTCTATCTTGAAAAACCACAAAGGAAAAAAGAGAGAAAGAAAGGAAAGAAAGAAAGAGAAAGAGGAAGAAAGAGAGAGAGAGAGAGAGAGAAGAAAGAAAGAAAGAAAGAAAGAAAGAAAGAAAGAAAGAAAGAAAGAAAGAAAGGAAACAGTATAGACAAGAAGTAAAATAAAGAGTGTATTAAATATTGAGACAGGACCTATGGTTATTGCTTGGTTTTATGTGAAACCAGTTGCTGTCTAGTAGATTCTACTACACAGTAAGTATTTGCTTTTCAACTGTACAAAAACCTACAAGTCGTCTTACAACTTCATCTAGTCTGAGGCCTTTAATAAAGACTCAAGAAGAGTGTCTTGGTTAAACCTTTCTTCCCTGTAACCACAAATAATTTGCTACAGTTTCTTCCCAGTTATCATAAAATGGCTTTGCTCTTTCCATTTGGCTTCATTGTTTACTCACGTGCAGCAAGAGTGCCCATTACAGCCATGTCCTCCAGTTTGCTCTATAACTACCCCAAAAGGCTAGAGGACCCAGTGCTACCTGTAGTTCTTCCTCAGAGTTGGTGACTTTCTAGCATCCTCTGTCATCTCCTCTTCTTTCTTAAGGTCACAGAGTCGATTTGATACTTCTCAGTAGTCTTTGCCTACAGTATCTGCAAATTTAAGGAATTTCCTTCTTCTTCAGGCTCTCAAAATTCTCTGCTGTTCTTGGATGACTAAGAAACATCTCTTGTTGCCGTTTATGAGACCAGAATTGTATAAAACAGATATAAAATGTCTTTTCTTGAAAGAGATTTTATAATTGGTTCCCCATATGAAACTAATCCCTTTTTATTACTATGAATTTGCCATGAATTTTGAATGAGAATCACTTTTTAGTGTAGCTTTCTGGATATGACTTTGGCTCTACAATTTGTCCAGTTATATCCTGGTTAAAAGGAGAACAGATTCTTACACTAACTATTCAAATAATACATGAAAATTAAGATAACTGAATGAAGGTGTTTGTTCTTAAAAAGAGAATTAATAAAAGTCATTGAGAATTAGGTACCATTAAATTAATTGATTTTAATTTTATAAAGCCTCAAATATAATAGTGGAAAAGTTATTTGTAATAATTAACCATTACAAGACATGGTACTAGGTACCAATAACCACAATGACATTTTTTTGTGCTTCATTTATTTGGTCTAAGAGTGGTTCAAGCATGTTGACCTTGATTGGCACCCAAGAAGCCTTTTATAGGAAGGAATTCTTTAGATTATCTGGTATAATCTTTTCCAGTTAGTCCTAGGCTGCTTAATTTTGCTGAGATCAAGAAATTCAGTCTTAGGCAACATCAGAGGAAAACAGAAAGTTGTTTGCGAACAGTGATGAATGGTGTCAGTTCACTCACACAACAGAAAAATCAGAATGGAATCCTTAAAATTCCCTTGGGGACAGAGGGCATTTCTTTTGGTTAGCAGTTGTCCTTAAACTAAAGCCAGGGAAGCAAAGTCACAAATATTTACATTGACTCAGTTTTATTGGGAGCTAGATTTAAATTACAATGGGGTTAGCCTTCTTTATATCTGGGGATGCCTGGGGATTTGTGAGGGCTTGTTTTTACTGTGTTTTTATTACTTAGCTAAGATAAGAACAGTGAAATTGATGATACATACTTGAAAGTGACTGAATAGAATTATGATTCTCAATGGTTTATTATTATGTATATCTATTGAAGTGGAATATAAAGACAGAAGATGAGAAGGGAAAGAATCCCTGTCCTTTCCCCAGGAGCTGGTTTGCATTTGCTGCTGAGTGAGAGTCAAGAACACTCAACATAACATTAATACACACACACACACACACACACACACACACACACACACATATATATATAAATTTATATAAAATTTATAAATATATATATATAAACACACACACACACACACACACACATATATATATATATATATATATATATATATATATATAATTTTCTCTCATTTATTATATCCTGACCATAGTTTCTCTTCCCTCTGCTTCTTAGTCCCTCTCCCAACCTCTGCTCTCCCTCAGTCCCCCAGACCCACTCCTCCATTTTCCTAAAAAAAGAGCAGGCTTCCCAGGGAAATCCGCCAAAATGGCCAAACAAGTTACAATAAGACTAGGTATTAAACCGTCATATCAAGGATGGATGAAGCTACCCTGTAGGAGAAAAAGGGTTCTAAACACAGATAAAAGAGTCAGAGACACCCCCACTCTCACTGTTGGGATTCCTGCAACAACACCAAGCTATGCAGTCATAAGGTATATGCAGAGGACCTACCTCAGACCCATACAGGGTCTGTGTCTATAAGCGCCTATGAGCTCTGTTTAGTTGATTCTGTGGGCTTTGTTCTTGTGGTATCCTTTACCACTCTGGCTCCCACAATCCTTCCTTCCCTTCCTCTGTGGAGTTCCCCTGGCTCCACCTAGTGTTTGGCTGTGGGTCTCTGCATCTACTCCCATTAAATTGTTGGATGACAACCTTTATGATGATAATTGGGCTAGTCATTGATTTGTGGTATAGTAGAATATCATTAGAAATCATTTCATTGACTTTTTTTCCCCAGTTGTATTTGGTTCTATCCTGGGTTTCTGAGCTGTCCTGCCTCTGGTTCCTGGCAATCCAGGCCATGTCAGGTATGTGCTCCATCTTGTGACATGGGCCTCAAGTTGGACCAGTCATTGGTTGGTCACTCCTACAAGTTCTGCATCACCATTATCCCAGCATCTTGCAGTCAGGACAGGTTTTAGATTGAGACTTGCTGCTGGGTTGATGCTCCAGTCCCACTGCTAGGAGCCTTGCCTGCTTATAGAAAATGGCCAATACAGGTTCCTTATTCCCTATTACTAAGAAATTTTGATAGGGTCACTCTCATAGAATCCAGGGAGTTTCCCAATTCCACTTATCTCTCCCAGTACTCTATCCTTCCATCCCTCCTCTACCACTCTCAGCTCTGCAACCTGATCTCTCCTGTTCCATCAGCATCCACCCTCAGTCCACCCACTGAATCGATTCTTTTTCTCCTTACCAGGGAGATCCATGCATTCCTACTTTGAGCCCTCCTTGTTACTTAGCCTCTTTGGGTCTGTGGATTGCAGCTTGATTTTCCTTTACTTAACAGTTAATGTCTACTTATAAGTGAGTACATACCATATTTGTCTTTCTGGGTTTGGGTCACTTTACTCAGGATGATCTTTTCTAGTTCCATCCATTTACCTGCAAATTTCATGATAGTATTTTTTTTTTAACATCTGAGTAATACTCCATTGTGTAAATGCACCACATTTTGTTTGCCCATTTTTCAATTGAGGGACATCTAGGTTGTTTCTGACTATTTTGAATAAGGGTAAGATGAACATGACTGAGCAAGAAGTGTCCTTGTGGTAGGATGGAGCATTCTTTGGGTATGTGCCCAAGAGTGGTATAACTTGGTGTTGAGATAGATCGGTTCCCAATTTTCTGAGAAACCACCATATTGTCATTTGTGTTTTTGATCTTAGTCATTATGACAAGTATGAGATGGAATTTCAAAGTAGTCTTGATTTGCATTTACCTGATGGCTAAGGAAGTTGAACATTTCTTTAAGTGTTTCTCAGCCATCTGAGAGTCCTCTGTTAAGAATTCTCTGTTTAGGCTATTAAAACAATGCTGATATGAACTTAGCTGAGCAAATGCCCTTGTGGTATGATTGAGCATTCCTTGGGTATATGCCCAAGAGTGCTACAGCTGGGTCTTGGAGGAGATGGACTAAACACCCTAACAGTCATCTTAGAACTCTCATCCAATAACTGATGGAAGTGGATGCAGAGATCCTCAGCCAGGCCCCAGGTGGAGCTCCAGGTGTCCAACTGTTGAGAAAGAGGAGGGACTGCAAGAGTGTGAATTGTTGAATCCAAGATTGCAAAAAGCACAGGGACAAATAGCCAATCGAATGGAAGCACATGAATTATGAACCAACGGCTGTGGAGCTCCCAGCTAGATCAGGCCCTCTGGAGAAGTGAGACAATTGAATAGCTTGACCTGTTTGGGAGGCACCCAGTCTGTGGGACCAGGACCTGTCCTTAGTGCATGAGCTGGCTGTTTGGAACCTTGGGCTTACACAGGGACACTTTGCTCAGCCTGGAAGGAGGGGACAGGACCTGCCTGCACTTACTGAATCCACCAGGTTTAAATGAATCCCCAGGGGTGTCTTGGTCCTGGAGGACATGGGAATGGAGGGGAGGAGCTGGGGGGAAAGTAGGGGTGGGGGTGGGAGTGGGGAGGACAGGGGAACCCATGAAATAAAAAAATAAAATTTTATATATATATATATATAATTCTCTTTTTAGATCTGCATCCTATTTTTTAATTGGATTATTTCGCTTGTTGATGTCTAGTTTCTTGAATTCCTTATGTATCTTGGATATTTGCCCTTTGTCAGATGTAGAGTTGGTGAAAATCTTTTCCCATTCTGTAGGCTACTGTTTTGTCCTAGTGGTGGTGTCCTTTACCTTACAGAAGCTTCTCAGTTTCCTGAGGCCCCATTTATTAAATGTTGTTCTTAGTGCCTGTGCTATTAGTGTTTTGTTCAGGAAGTTGTCTCCTATGTCAATGAGTTCAAGGCTATTCCCCACTTTCTCTTCTATTATATTCAGTGTATCTGGTTTTATGTTGAGGTCTTAATCCACTTGGACTTGGGGTTTGTACAGGGTGATAGACATGGATCAATTTATATTGTTTTATTTGATGACATCCAGTTAGACTAGTACTGTGTATTGAAGATTCTTTCTTTTTTCCTTTGTGTATTTCTATATTCTTTAGCAAAAATAGGTACATAGATTTATGTCTTGGTCTTTAGTTTGATTCCATTGATCCATATGTCTGTTTTATGTCAATAGCATGTGGATTTTATTACTATAACTATATAGTAGAGCTTGAAATCAGGGATGGCTATAGCTCTAGAGGTTCTTTTATTATACAGGATTGTTTTAACTATTCTGGGTATTTTGTTTTTCTTTATAAAGTTGAGTATTGTCCTTTAAAGGTCTATAAAGAATTGTGTTGGAATTTTGATGGGAATTGCGTGAATCTGTAAATTGCTTTTGGTAGGATAACCATTTTTTACCGTTAATCCTTCTGATATATGAGCATGGGAGATCTTTCCATCTTCTGATTTCTTTTTCAACTTCCTTCTTCAAAGACTTGAAGTTTTGTCATACAAGCCTTTCACCTAATTAACTATTAAAAGCAAAGATTCCTACAAAAATAGTGAGATCCATTTCCTAAACAAAGCTGTTCAAAGCAACAAACTATTTTACCAGGAGCCAGAACATCCATGTCCTCCAGTTTACTGTATTAACATTCTACTATCATCCACAAAAACCAAATAATCTATATAAATGAAAAACAATTTTATTTACATAAAAATTCTTTGATACTAAAAAAACATACTCATATATTTTAATCAATTTTAATTTTTAAATTTTAATTATTTTTAATATTTGAAGACTGTACATTAAATTTTTTGATCACTGTAACTTATACACTCATAAACTTTCTATGTGTGTGTGTGCATGGTTTGTATGAATGTGTGTGAGTGAGAATGTGTGTGTATATGTATGTTGTGATGCATGTGTATGTATGTATGTATGTATGTATGTGTGTGTGCATGTGTGTTGTGGTATATATGCGTATATGTATACACACAAAACAACAACAATAAACAATTGTACTGATCGTATACAGGCCTCCTCTCATTATTTCCTGAAAACCAAAGTTTAACAAATGGTGGTGTAGCACTTCCATTATATTAAGTAAGTAATCTAGAGATACAGGAGGAAGTTTAAATTTATATGAAAGTCCCTTTATGTAAGAGACTTAACTTTTCTTGGATTTGAGTAAATTCAAGAGTCCTGGAACCAATCCTCCATTGATTCTGTAGGACTGCGGATGCTTCCTGTATGTCCAGTTACTCTAGAAACATTTCCAAATACAAGAACTATAGAATATAATACGTTTAGTGCATTTAGTATTGTATCAAAGCAATCTCTCCAAAAGCTAATGTCTCTTATTGGGAGCTATTACAATGGTATTGATTAACTAATTAATAGCTAATTATTAAATATGAAACATGCTTGACCCACCAAATTATTTCCCATATCTTTCCTTTAAAAAGTTAAATATAATGGTTTTCCAAGTGCATTTTATGAGGAGCTAACAGCAGTGGACAGTGGCTGGGAGATGGGGAATCACTGTCTTAGGGGTTGTGGAACATGGGTAAGTTACCCAGGCTCTATGTGATGGTCTCACAGCCATGCCGATGTGGAAGCACTGAATGGAGTTTAAAAAGACATGAAGTTGGGAGGTTTATTGTGGAAGGCAGATCTGGGGAGGATTGGGTAATATTATATTTCATTGTATAGATCTATAAAATTCTCAAAAATAAAACAAAAAGGTGAAATGGTAGTTTTAAGTGTAAAAGACCTACTGCATTGATTGTGGTTTGTTTTTAACTTCTAAGAGTAATCTTCAGAACTCCAGAGAATTAGCAAATGAAACTTGATTAAAATGGGATCAATACTGTCTACTTATTTAATAAATGCTACAAAAATACCTCAAAATGAAACAGAAGTCAATTATTCCAGGGCAAGGTGTTCTATTTTACATCAAGAAACTTTGAAAAGCAACTGAACGTTAAGAGTCAGTGCAAAGAAAAGAAGTTATTCCGGTGACACCATCTTTGTTATCTGTGCTGACAGTAAAGATATGAGCAAGTCATGCGGATCTCCTAAGTTTTGAAGCTATTGCATTATTCTATGTGCCATTGCATTTAAATACACTATTTTAAAGAGAAAAAATTTAATTTCTGAAAAAAAAATTTAGCAGTAAAACTTACAGAAGTTCTTTCTCCCAGTTTTTAAAGAATACATCACCCAACACTGAGCTCATCAAACTGAGTAAATGTCAAAAGTGTCACCTATTTCCTAGTTTCTCTTTTGATTTAGATATTACAAGCTAAAGCAACTTAATTTCCTTCCTCTGTATCTTGTAAAAATTTAACAGCACCCAGGCTTCATAATTCACTGTGATCTTGCATGTTCTAGGACAAACCAATACTTTAAGACAAATCTATTCTACAATTCTCCAAGGAACAAACTCATCTGAAAACCCGGGACATCTCAGGTTAAAATGTTCTGTCAGTATTTCTCTTGCTCTCAAATACCTACATTAATTAGTGTTTTTAAAGATAAGTAAGTAATATTTCACCTGGGAAAAAGGCATTTACAAAGGAGGAAAGCTTTTTAGATAAAAATGTCAGTAGCCTAGGAAAATAATTTTCTAGAAGAAAATGTAAAACATTCTAGTATATGTTCTTGAATTAGTATGAAAAATGAGTATATTTGTTACTGTGTTCCGAAGTTCTACCTATGTGCAATGAAAAAAGATAGTAAGTTTAAATTTATTAGGTCTAGACATTAGTGTGCGTGTCTTTGTCAAGACAGTGATGGGAATGATGTATGTAGACAATGACTCATAGTACAGTTGCTATTATTCAAAGATTTTAAGGCATCTGAAAGGCAAATAATGTAAAAGTCTTTAAAATCAACCCTGTGAAATAAATGTGTTATGCATTAGACTTCATGATTTATCTGGTTCCTTCCAGATCTTATTCTGTGACTTATTTGTCTTGAAATTTGCTAAGGAATGCCAATCCTGACTTGGGTTTTCCTCATGCTTACAATCTCATTGCTATTCAAACAGGCAGCAATACCTCTTGAGTGCACTGGCCATCCAGCCTAGGCAAATGTATGAATTTCAGGCCCCAGTGAGAGATTCTGCCTCAGATATCAAGGTGGTGGTACTTAAGGAATTTCACCTGATGTTGACTTCTATCCTGGATTCCTGAGCCTTTACACATGCACATGTGTGACTGCATATACACGTGCACCTTCATGGACACTTTCCCACCATATACATATACACCTTACAACACAAAAATTCTTTTTGACCAATTAATGTAAAATGCAAGACAGAAAATGTCAGGTTGTAACTAGAGCTTAAGTGTATGTTTGCTAAGAGTCTTCTAAGAACAAATAACCAAACATTTTAATTAAAATGTGGATGCTTGTATTTACAGAGGATTGCATAATACTTAACCCACATTGAAAAACAATGCTTTAAAATCCATATTAGGAAAGAGCAAAAAAAAAGTCCTTACTAGAATATTTTCATATTATATTGAAAAGAGATACACTTAGAAATTATCTTTAAAAGAGGCTAAATTTTGTCAAACTAAAAATATTTAAACTTTATACACATTATCATCAGTCATACTTTGTCTGAAATGGTTTTAGATATAAATAACTATGGTAGAAATATATAGAAGCTTTTTTGTTAGTTCTAATTTAACTTCTGCTGAGGATGTAGTAGAAATGGACTGTGGGTTCATTACTGTGCAAGCCTTAGACAAACACTAATAAGCCACTCTGTGACTATAAACACAGATACTTTATGGCTCCACTCATTTATTCTACAAAGGCCAAATCTCTAACAGGACGTGAATAAATTAATGTAATCTCCTTTTATGCTGTCCATATCCGTGACACATGAAGAGCTATCTCTGAGTTTTCCCTTGCTCATTATTGTACTGATTTCCTCTTAAGCTTTCACAGTTTTTTGCTCTATTTTTCTCCTGACAGGAAGCAGCTGAGTCTAGAGTCTTGTGGTTTATGAAGGAGAGGAGTTGTGTTTGTTAATTCTCTCTGAGTCTTGAAGCACATTTGAATTCACAGAGATTGAGGAAACATCCACGGAGCCTGTGAGGGTCTGCACCAAGTCCTCTGTGTATATATTGTGGCTTCCAGTTTAGTGTTTTTATGGGATTCCTGAGTGTGCAAATGAGTGGGTCTCTGTTTCTTGTGCCTTTTCCCATAGTTTATTCCTTCTGTCTGTTTGTTTTTTCCAATTCCAATGTGTTCATTTTTCTTTTATCTTATTATATTATTTTATTTTATTATTGTCCCTTAGATGCCCATTTGTTTTCTAATGACAGAGAGGGAGTGGATCCCGATGAAAGGCAAGGTGAGGAGGAACTGGGAGGAGCAGACGGAGGGGAAACTCTAATCAGGATATATTATTTGAGGAAAAGAATCTACTTCCTTGTTTTGTTTTGTTTTTATTTTGGTATTTGTTTGTTTGTTTGCTTTGTGTTTTTCCACTTTATTGACATTAGGTTATTTTATCACACAATATATCCTGATAACAGTTTCTTCTCCCTCTGCTCCTCCTGGTTCTTTCCCACTTCCTTCCCCTCTGAATCTGTTCCCTTTCTGTCTCTTATTAGATAAGAACAGGCAATGGGACTGGAGTGACAGTTCAGCAGTTAAGAGAGTCAGCGGTTAAGAGCCCTGACCACTCTTCCAAAGGGCCTGGGTTCAATTTTCAGCCCCCACACGGCACTTCACAACTGGCTGTAACTCCAGTTCTACAAGGACCTAGCATTCTCACATAGACATACATGCAGGCAAAATCCCAGTATATATATATATGTATATGTATATGTATAGGTAGATAGATGATAGATAAATAGATAGATAGATAGATAGATAGATGATAGATAGAAAGAAAGAAAGATAGATAGAAAGATAGAAAAAAGAAATAACGATAGATAGATAGATAGATAGATAGAAAGAAAGATAGACCTTTAAAAAAAGAAAAAGTGCAGGCTTCTAAGAGATAACTATAGAACATAACAAGGTAAACTATAATAAGATAAAACAAAACCCATCACATTGAAGTTAACAAGGCAAGTCAACAAATAGGGGGAAAAGACAAAAACTAAGAGACAGCACAAGAATCCAAAGACCCACTTGTTCACACATCAGGAGTCCCATAAAAACAGCGAACTGAAAGCTACACTATACGTGCAGGGGACCGGGTACAGACCCATGCTGGCCTGTGCTTGCCGCTTCGGTCTCTGTCGGTCCATACAAGCTTTGTTCAGTTGATTTAGAGGGCCTTGTTATGGTGTCTTCTACCTCCTTGGGCTTTTAAACTCTTTCAGCCTCCTCTTCCAGGGGGTTTCCTGAGGGCAAGGGTGGCACAAAGCTTGTGGAGTAACCAACCAATGTCTGGTTTGACTTAAGGCCCACTCCACTAGATAGAATCCAGACCTGACACTGTTTGGGTGACCAAGAGCCAGAGACTAGCTAGCCCAGAGACCTAGGGTAAAACCAATACTACTGATCTTTTGGGGGAAAAAGTAGTGATAAAATGATTACTAGTGGTATTCTGCTATACTCATAGATCAATACCTTGTTCAGCCATCATCAAAGAAGCTTCTTCCTGTAGTAGATGTGAAAAAATACAGAGACCCACAGCCAGACATTACACACACACACACACACACACACAGAGAGAGAGAGAGAGAGAGAGAGAGAGAGAGAGAGAGAGAGAGAGAGAGAAGAGAAGAGAAGAGAGATGGGGAGAGGGAGAGGGAGAGTTCTGCTTTTCCTGATCCTTTCTTTTGGACTTAATAATACAAATAGGGAACTGTATTTCTCTGTTTCATCTAAAGAAAGTGTCTGCACCCTTTGTTCATAAAAGCCACATGAGAAAGACAGCCAGTATATCTGGTTGTGATTTTCCTAAGCACTAGATCGTAAGCGCAAAAAACAGCAAATAGCAGTCATCTTAAATTTTGAACCACCAGGAGAAATCATAATTTAGTGATTTTGTGAGTTACCACATTTCACCATTAGAATTTGTAGATGGCCTATGTAACATGTTGAGCATCCTTTCAGTATATGCCCAAGAGTGTTCTAGCTGGGTCTTGAGATAGTTTGATTCCCAATTCTCTGAGAAACTGTCATATTGATTTCCAAAGTGGCTGTACAAGTTTCACTCCCAGCAGCAATGGAGGAGTGTTATCTTTGCTCCATATCCTCTCCAGCATAAACTGTCATTTGTGTTTTTGATCTTAGCCAGTCTGACAGGTGTAAAATGGAATCTCAGAGTCATTTTGATTTGCAGTTCCCTGATGGCTAAAGATGTTGAATATTTCTTTAAATGTTTCTCTGCTGTATGAAATTCCTTTGTTGGAAATTTTCTGTTTAGGTCTGTACCCCATTTTTAATTGGATTATTTAGTTTTTTTGTTTTGTTTTGTTTTGTTTTGTTTTTGTTTTTGTTTTTTTTTTTTTTGATGTCTGGTTTCTTGAATTCTTTAAGTATTTTGTAGTTCAGCCCTCAGGTGGATGTAGGGCTGGTGAAGATCTTTTCCCATTTGTGTAGGCTGCTGGTTTGCCCTATTGACAGTGTCTTTGCTTTACAGAAGTTTTTCAGTTTCATGAGGTCTCATTTATTAACTATTGATCTTAGTGTCTGTGCTACTAGTGTTCTGTTCATAATGTTGTATTGTAGGATCCATGATCCACAGATTCAAGAATATTACAAGAAAACCCACAGAAATAACCAACATGACTCATAGGAACTTACAGAGTTTGAACCAACAACTAGGGAGCCTACATGGGACTGACCTAGACTGTGTCATTAAATTTTAGAAGGTTCAGCATTTTGTATATATGTTAAGCAATATATATGAAGATATGAAAAGTTCACAGTTCAAAGTTCCCTTTAGTCTCCTCTGGGCAGCATACGCCCAATTTTAAAGGACACAGAGGAAGGAGAAAATAGATATATGTTAAAGAGCATGCTATATAAATAAAATTAAGTGAGAAAAATATTTCATGCAAAAGATAAATTGAAGAGGATAAAATATAAAACAATTAGAATTTATTAGCTGAATTTGTTCCTGGAAAATTGGCAGCATTACAGAAGGCAATGAAAGAGTATTTGGAGATAATGTTTGAGTTTAAAACTCACAGACAAAACCAATATTTATTTCATAAATGTGCACTTGACAGAAAAACTACTACAATTTAAATGAGTTACATAAGCATAATACCTCAAACAAGAGTAGAAATATATATACAGTAAAACAAAATTAAGTTTAAACTAGTATCAATGAAATAAAATCTATACCAATGTAAAACATTTTAAACAAGTTGTTGTTCTTTAAAAGTAGGTTCATTAATCTACCCTTTTATCTTATCATATCTAAACTATCCCCTTTTCTTCTTTAGAAAGAGATTGCATTTATAACTAACCTGTTTTAAATAAAATATTGGTTTTTCTCTGTCCCACACCAGAGGGCTCTTCTGATTTGGGATACAAGAATCTCTTAACCTTTTCTTTTAGCAATATGTTTGAGTTTAGAGAAGGAGTAAGCCAATTCCATCTCCAAGGCCAGCTTGGTATATTGAGGAATTTGGGCGTAGCTTCTCTTACTACTTCCTGCTAGAGGGGGGCACTGTATCTTATGGGGACACAAAGAGAATTTTAGGATTATGGAGTAGTCCATGAGGGTGTATCATCTGAGCTAGTTGCCTTGAGACAGTTCTGGATGTTGGATCATCTGGGCCATGGTGTCATTGGAGACTTTTCCAGGGGTCTTGGTTGGCAGCATTACAGAAGGCAACGAAAGAGCATTTGGAGATAATGTTTGAGTTTAATACTCACACATAAAAATATATTTTATTTCATAAATGTGCATTTGACAGAAAAACAATTATCTTTTCTCCATTGATTTGAATATTTACTTCTACTAAACTTTTGTTTCTGTTACCTATTAATAGAAATTGAGAGAGAAATTGAGAAATATCTATTTTTTACAGGTAGATATTTTAGCACACCAAAAGTAGTAAAATAAAATATTCTGCAGATATCAAAGCACATTTGTATTTCATTTTCTCCATGCTTACAGGAGGAGTCTATAATTATAATTTAATTATCTTTAAATCTTCATAGTGCTACTTAGAGTCTTTTGTAGGCTAAGCAAATGATGACTATGGTGAACAATGACTGGAGATGTGTCTATGAAAGAGATACTCACATGGAAGTTACAAAAGCAAGACAGAAATTCTGAATTGCAGAGATGAAACAAATTATTTTGACCTCAAGTCTTTGATTAGTCTAAGAATATATCTGTGTATGCCCTTCTCAGAAAGGTCTTCCTTGTTATCATTTGAATATTATTAGGAAATCCATAATCCACTGTGTGAAGACAAAAGCTAATTAAAAATTACATCCAAGGCTTATGATATTCTAAATTCCTCCCCAGCTCCTTCTTTATCTATATGAAATATCAGGTCTATAATATTATGCCTCTTTAACAAAAGTCCTCTAAATGATTTGTGTTATAGAAATATTCATAGGTCAAAAATGATAATGAATTGAAAGTGATAGTTTTGAAATTAAAAGATCATATAAATAGAAGAAGTACCATTCATTTATACAATAATGATTTTAAAGTTACAGTTAAGAAGTATTCAATTTTAAGGTCTGCATAAAAATCTTGCAGTTTTCTAACATTATTTCTACCACTAGATGAATTCTATCATGACTCCTAGAAGCACAGCATTTTGCTCAAAAATAGTAGTGACCTGACAAATGTTTTCACGTAAGAAATTCATGCAAATTTTAGGTCCTAGAGTTATATTTGCATAAAAGCACTTACAATTCATATAGAAATACAAAACTTGATATATGCCTGTATCTTCAAGTAACATAGTTTTTTCCTTGTAGATTACAGAGGAAAAAACCAATCTAGGCACAATCACAGATGTTTTACATACCCAGTACTCAGGGCTGAGGAAGAAGCATCATTACTTCTAGACCAACCTACCCTACATAGTGAGACCTTTTCTCATGAAAACAGGAAATAAAGAAAAAGTAGGTAACCAAAAATGTAGCATGGAACTTTGTTCCTAATGTTGTTGTAACAATTTGTAGTTTCCCTTTGTTGAAATATCTACTGATCAGTTGTCAAGTTTACATCTCAGGCAATTACCAACATACTACAGATATATAATGTTCTCTCTCAAAGTTTGATACACTGCCATCTTGTGATCATTTGAAGAGAGTTCAAGTCTTTGAAGAGCTCATATGGCAATTAAAAGCTAAAGACCATCTTTACTTAAACATCAGAGAGGAAGCTAACACATGCTCATTTATCTTGATGAAAATGCATATGGCAATGTGAACCACTTACATCTTGACGTTGGGAAAGGTGTGCAACATTCTTACCCAACTCTTAATTGTAAAAAGAAGAAATAGATATAATTACCTCAAAGGGTTATTTTAAGAACTAAGTGAATATGTTGAGGATACATTGTTTATCATAAGACACCATATGTAATATATCTTATCAGGAATATAGTTACTTTGAAAATCCATGGTCACTTATGTTTTGTCTATAATATATAGATGTTTTGTTTCTTCAGCAAAAAGGCAAAAAGCAGGTGGTTTACTGCAGAAGGGATATTTATAGCTAGTATTCTAAAATATGAAGAATATATGAAAATATTTTGGGGGGATTGTAACTTACTGGTAGAGTGTTTGCTTAAATCCTGTTCAATTCCCTGTAGTATTGTCAAAATCTATTGATTACATTTAGATGGTTCAACTTTTAAATGATACATTCTGTTGTGTTTCTTGGTTTATCAATTACATTTGGCAGTAGTTAGGGGATTGCTTTAAAAATGGAAAGGACAAAAGATATTAGCTCAGTTATAAAATCTCACCAAACCATAAATTTTAGTAAATATTAAAGAATAAATTTGCTTAAAGTCCTTATTAACTGTGTTTTAGCAAATCAGTTCTTTCATATTTACCTTTATTTTAAATAGAATACTGCATTTCTGTGTGCATTTTTTGACTTAATTGATTTTTTGCTTGTTTTGATGTAAATTTTTTGTTAGAAAAAGACAGAAGCATGAATGTGGGTGGGTGCTGAGTGGAGACTCCTGGAGGGTTTGTGGGATGGGAAAGAATATGATCAAAATAGATTGAATGAAAAAATTTAAATAAAAGTAGATAAATAAAACATGGTATCAATGTTATTTCTTCTAAGTATTTTATAGTTTAGGTTTATATTTAATATTATGACCTCATAAGGTCTTATATATACCACAATTCAAGATTAATCTACTTTTTATAAAATATAATGAAAAATAAACCCAAATTACCAAGTTTTAGAGAGTCATAGTACATGTATTATCCTTTAACAGCTACAAAATTTAGAAGTGTTGAATTTTCTCAAAAGAAAAATGAATAGGTGATGTATGTATTTTCATACATATTTGGTTGAAAGGAGTGACCATAGTGTTGTCCTGAATTTGCAGTATGTAGTTTTCTACAATACAAAAGTTAAAAATAGTAATAAAGAAAAAGAGGAAATGTTGGAGTTAAGATATTGTCTGACATTTAATAACTCTGTATCAGCCAATCTGTTCTCCTGAGTCAGGTTCCTGTGTAGAATTCCCACTAAATTATCAGCATTGTTTTTTCTTAACTCCATTTTCTGCATAAGCTATAGCTCTATTAAAATACGTACTACATAGAAGGTCAGCAAATATTTGCCAAGGAGCTATAGTTAGTTCAAACAAAAATTCACTATCATTCAGCAAGAAACATAATCATTATTAAATGAATTCATGAAGCATGAGTCCAAATTGATGAAGGATTTATTAATCCATGCCACTAAGCAGAAATACAAGAACTCAGACATGTATTAGATTTGGAAAATTATACACTAGGAAGTAAAACAGCAATATAAAAAGTGAATAAATATATTCTATTCTTTGCTAGGTGTTCTACTTCCTTCTATATCTACTAGTCATTTTGAAAGTTTCTTTGGTAAGAGTGATGAAGAAGAGAACAAATTTGCATAAAAAACCTATTACTGATTTCTTAAAATTCAACAAAAGTTTACTTAAATCTGAGTAGACTTTGAATCCTGAAACAGTCCCCTTAAAAAAACACTCCTTGAAAAGTTTTGAAATATAAATGTTTTCACTGTTCATCTACATCTTCTTTTGAAAGAATCTTTAAATCTTAGATAACCAAGGGAAATGTACTTTTATCAGAGAAATTCACATCTTTTGTGCTATCATGCCTAACAGTATAAAAAAAAGAGGAATGGTAGCTTGAAGTTCCCTTTTTCTAACACATTTTTAAAAGACCAATGCCTTTGAGTCAAATGCCATAATTGTAAATAAGTTTTGATGGTGGAGAAAGGACAGCAAACATGGAGACAGATGAGGAGAATGTCAAAAGATGTCAGCAGAATTCTCACTACAGCCAGAAAATACCAAGTAGTTGTCAGTACACCACTTGATGGATGTCACTAAACCCTGGTTGAGTCAATAAAAATTGTTTAATGGTTGCATGTGGCTCCCAGTTCTACAATTTCGCTCTTGACTTGATGTGCTACAAATCATATCTGAGTTGAACTCTGCTAATTCTTCTATGTCCTATCATATAGTGTGCTAAATGTACCTGGAGGACAGATACCAAGTAGTACTGTGCACAGCAATTTCAGAGCACTTGTTATCAGGCAGAGGAGAACAACTAGAGAAATCTGTTGTGAAATAATCTTTTTGTACACTGTGAAGAAGTTTCAGTCTGACTGGTTTAGTAAAAAGCTGAATGGTTGATAGCTAGACAGGATTACCAGGCACAGAAGATGCTGGGAAGAAGAAGAGTGGAGATGTGAGGAGACACAGAGGAAGCAGGAAAGCAGGGTGGACAGTACATAGATGAGGTAAACAAGCCTCGAGGCAACACATAGATGAAAAGAAATGGGTTAATTTAAGTTATAAGAGCTAGTAAAAAAAACAAGCCTAAGTTATCGGCCACACTTTCATAATTAAAAATAAGTTCCCATGTTGTTTTTTTTGTGAGCTGGCAGTCTAAAATGGGGGAAAAATCTGCCTATAGAAATTCATCCTCTAGTAGACACTCTTTGTATGAACAATTCACATTAGACTGGGCAGGAGAAAAAGACGGCATTAGGAATTATTCTTTATGCATATGAATATACAAATTGTCTTAAGTATATTTACTATACAAAGAGTGAAACAAAAATGATACATTCCTCATATATACCTCTTTTTAGTAACAGAAGAAATATAATACAACAGGAGGTAATGTAAGAGAACAGGACATAAAAACCAAGGAAAAATGATATTCAGGTCTTTGCATTAGTGAGAACCTTCCCTAAAGAGAAAAACACATGAACCATGATTGGTACAAAAGATTCATTCTTTACTCATTCATTCATTTAAGAAATATTTATTGAATGTCAATTTGTCCCTTTATTAGAATGAAGTGTCTATGTGCGTATTCTAAATCTGGATTCTAGTGAGATTACACAGTGAATAAATTTACTGAAAATCAAACAAATAAACAAAAAGCAATGTCTACTTGTGCAAGGGAGGCATTGTCAAGATTTCCTGGAGGGGAAGTAAGGTACATAACCCAAGAAGCAAAATTATATTCAATAGATAAAACATAGAAACTAGAAAGCCCACTTTTCCAAACATAGATATACTGTAAAAACAAATGTTAACTGTGAGCTAACATTTCTGTCAAGGCCTATACAACAGATGGCACAAGTCCTATGAAAACCCCCTGGAAGATGAGAGAAGTACTGAGGTGTGAAACCATTGCTGCAACAAGTCAGTGATTTCCTGACACTGGAGCCAAAGCACATGAGATGTGAGACTGGGTTCGAAAGCCAGAAGCCAGAGAATCCTGAACCTTCCAGACCACATGGGATTTTGTTGTAAATGAAATGGAAACCCTTGGGAGTTTTAAAGAAGGGAAGTTAAATGATCCAATGATATTGTATCTCCATATTATATCATTTAATGTTATATGGTATGGCAAAGGTGAAGGGACTTGGCAGTTTTATCAAGGTCTTCATCAGTTGATTTTGTGTTGCTCAAAAGGTTGTACTATTTACTACACCTCAATCAGGAGAGCCCTTTAGGGTTTGTAAGTTAGATATGGAGGAAGTAACAGAGTTGATTTCCTGTTCCATTGGACAAGCAAACGGTGATACAGGTGCATAGCAATGGACAAGTGTTACAACTGAAAGCCACAGATCTATTGAGAAATGGAATTGTATTAACTACCAACAACATCAATGCAAGGATTCAAGAGTCAAATGATAAATAGTGCAAACCCAGTCTCTGTGTAGATTATAGTCTTGTGAATCTCCGAGTGAATGATTCAGAAGCTATACCTATATTCATAGAAAAATAGGTTGTTCTTTGCAACTAATTTACCCTTTGTTATTCATCCATGGAAAAGTAATGTATTTATTGTTTTGAGTACATAAATTTGTGACTGAATTACTGAACTCTGAAGCAAATTTTTCTGTCAATAGCAACAACTTGCTCTCTATGTAAACTTGAAAGAATTAATGAGTTTTAGGAGTCTCTTTTATTCAACTTGCTCATGTTATAACTGCTGAAACAGAAACTGGATATTATTAAGCTATTGGTCTTGAAGTTACATAACTATGACCTGAAAACCACAAAGAAGTTTTTATTGGATCTGAAATCATGGCTGTGGAAGGATAGACAGTAGAGGAACCAAATGAAAGGTCATTTGAAGTCAGAGAAAGAGCAATAGAACGCCACAAAAACTGCTGAAATTCAGGTTAAATTATTCAAGTAGAACTCATTGCAGTATGTCTGGGCTTGTATTTAAAATAGCAAAAATACATTGCAAGGAAAAGATTGTAGTATAATGTACTGAGGACTGGTACACTGATCTTTTAATCAGATCTACAGAATTAGCTCTTGGGGTCTTGAGAAAGGACAATATTTTGATTGTTCTCCCCAGGTACAAGATCAATAAAAAGAGAGTCATGGAATCGAATCCTCAGCCAATAGGTTTAGGGTTGGGATTTCTTGCTCCTCCAGTCTGAGGGCACTTGTACCTATAGAGTGAAATAAAACAAAATAGATTGGGTAGGAGTTCTACTGATAAGATTAAAAAGCTCTCTGACTAGAGGGATCCATTTCTTCTCCAATGTCTGTTTGGCAAAGGGCAAAATGACCTGAAAAAGTAACAACTCTTTTACATTAATGAGTGTGTTTTATCCTACCCAAGCCTGGAATGTTATGTTTCCTTTTATTAAAAAAATAAGACATCATTTCAGGGTAGAGGGCTCATTTACCTAAGTCTAATTAGAACACAGCAAGCTTTTCACAGTGTGGATGTTCTTTGCCCAAGAATATTAGCTGTTTATGACTTGTTTCTCTGGGGTTCTCTCTTTCATCCCACTGGGCAAAAGATTAAGGAAGCTTCCAATTTGTTTTCATCCCTAATTTACAGAGGGGCTCTTTCTTTCAGGGGGTATTTAAATAGGGAGTGAGATTTTTCCTGGAGTTTTAAAATCACATTTGTAAATCGCCTTCATCCTCCCTATCATTCGCTGTAAGATTTCTGGGTTTTGACATACTTTTAATGATTTCAAACAAACCAAAGTAACAATAGTAAATCCTTATTATCACACACACACAAACACACACACACGTATGTATACTTATATATCCTTAAGTGCAGTCTCTATATATCAAATATCAGATTATATATCTTCATACTTGTGGAGACTGCTCTGATCCCAACTCTGACAAAGAATGTTTTTCATATTTGTTATGGGAGTACTGTAGCATGCTTCAGTTTTCATCTTACCTTCTGTTATGTTCTGATTAGGAGCAGAATAAATGCTCAAGGTGCAGTCACTCTGAATAAATAAGTAAAGAAGGAATGAATGATACATGGATATAATTTACCAGAACCACCAAACTCTGTGGGTGGGATTCATTCTTCAAAGCAATCTCAGTCATAGTTAGCTAACTTGCTCTACTCTGACCATAAAGACTAATTATCTTTGACTAATGATGCCCAAGACAATTGCTATGCATTTTTTATATTGTGTGAAATTTTACTTGTATTAATTGGCATAGGAAACCATTCTTTATAGACAGGGCATTTTTTAATGGTATTCAATGATAATGAGAGTTTAATTCCCCCTTTCCTGCCTTTTCAGATGTCTCTTTGGGTGTATAGAAGTTCTTCTAACAAATATTAGTCTCTCTCTAGCCCTCGGAGCAATAGGAGGCTTCCAAAAGTTTCCACTTTCTACTCACATTCACATACCAGTATCTGAGACCCTTTTATCACAAGTTGAGAAATAATTTCATTCAAGACTGGTTTTGTAAAGTTGAGTTAAAACTCCTTTATAGGTGTCTAAAACTCATACCCAGAATGGTACATTCATGATTTACCATCCCTTTTTCACAATGGCTCACCCACTAGATACCCCAATTCCAATGCACGATTCCCTGCTTGTCCTCCAAGATAAATCCCAAATGTGACATTCCAGGTGTTTCAGTAACAATGTGTCAGCTTCAGAAAGAGATCCCATGTGTATATTAGTAGGGATAGGTTAGGCATTCCCGCAATAATATCCACAGTATATTCTTGTTTCATACTAAGTGGGACTCTTTTTTCATGCTTATAAAATCCAGTCTAAGTTGTAAATACCCTCCTCTAGGAATGGAGCTATGTGTGAGCACAAGAAGAAGACAGTAACAAGATATGAGATGTTTTCAGGGTAAATGTAAAATACAAAAAAATACAATGTACCTCACATTTTTACCCACAACCTACCAACCAAAACTCCTCAAATAACCTAATTAACTATAGGAAAGCCTGGAGTCTAGTCTTTTCCATAACCCTGGGAATAATACACAGCAAAATAAAGACAGAACATCTCATCCAGAATATGACTCACAGTAGTGCATGTTTTGAATGTATGAACACGATTTTCTTTAGATTAACTTGCTAGGACTGAGATGTTAGGTTTGTAGTAATTGAGGTCACCTGAAAAGACTGTCCCAACTGCTCAACAGTTTGACTGAAACATAAAAATAGCCACTAATAGGACAAATGTACACGATGGTTTTCAATAAAATTTTGTTTACAAAACTTGATATTTGTCAAAAAAAGCTCCTGCATTCTTAGGGAAGGGCTTTGATCATGTGTAGACGGTGCTCTAAGACAGAAGCAAGGATTCATAAACATGCTGATGTGGGCCTGATTAAAGCCTTTTTGGGAGGGGGAAGATTCATGTAGATTTATTGCAAATTGCAAATAAAAAAATGTTTGCAAAATCTGTAAAACTAAAGCAATAAGAATGAAAGTCTACAAATGATACACCCCTTAAGAAGCTTAGGGATAGCCGTCCTCTCCTAAAACCTAATTGTGAAGTCCTTACATGCCATTAGCCTTTTGTAAATAAAAGATCACAGTAATTGTAACCAACCAATAAAGCAACAGTTTTTAATTTGTAGTGGTTGGGAACATACTAATAAATTTCCTTGTCATTGGTATCAACTATATTTTCTTCAGCTTCTGAAACACACAGCTGCAAAAGTATATATTTATAAAAGGACTTCATAGCCATTATTAATGTTTTTTCACTTTCATACTTTATACCCCACAGTTATGCTTTCCTTAGTTGCATTTAAAATGATTTAATAGCCTTCAAGATAGTAAATTCTCTACCAGTTACAATATGAAAGGACATCAAATTTAGTCTTGGAAAAAAAGGAATAGGTGATGGTTGCTAGGAGGTGGGATGGGTGAAGGTTGCTAGGAGGTGCCCTTTTTCCCCTTAGAGGAGTTGCTAAAAGAAGCTATTGCTACAAGGCAATGTGTTGGGTTAAAAAAAAATCTCCATAATTGCATGAATATTAGCTTATACTTTCTGCTAACAGGTTAACACTATGGAAGGTAATTATTTCCTGGGTCAAAGACCATTTACAGTCAGAAAAAAAAAATAGAAGAAGGAGGAGGAGGAGGAGGGAGAGGGGGAGAGGGATGGGAAGGGGGAGGAGGAGGAGAAGGAGAAGGAAGAAGGAAAGAAAGACATCCTCTGTCAGTTGCTGAGTGATGTGAGCTCACTCTGATTATATTATGACAATGAGATTAAAATGACTTCCAACCTCTTTGGCATCACCACAAATGGAAATGTTCCTAAGCCCGAAGCTCAGTGTATGCTGCCTCTTTTTCTCACCTATGATTATTGACTTTCTCTGTGCAGCTGCATAATTATACTCAACCCCTTGGTGATTGAAGTTGGAATCTCACCTGCTAATTACATTTGTCATGGTTCATATACAGACCCATGCCAGGGAGGCACCTGCAGTCTTTACTTACTGGGCACATTATGAAATTCAAAACCCCCTATTCCCACGTTCATTTTGCACCTTTCTTACAAAATTTAAATAAAAGTTTTCCAATAATAGAGTTTATAAAGAAACAATATAAAGCTACAATATCACTATTTTCTATATTTACTGTATCTGATATGTTATTAGAAATTTATTGATTACCCACAATGTATGAAACTTTATTCTAAAGACAACAGTGAATATAATAAAATGAGTTGCACTCTCTGGTGTGATTAGAAAGAACTCTATAGTGGAGCAGGTGTGATAAGGACTATAACTGAGGTTTAAGAAAATTATGTGGCAGTGTCAAAGAGTGGCAATTATTAAATGAATCCTAATGTTACTTAGAAAATGATTTAAAGTCAGGACTGAGAAAAATATCTTCCCTTAATCAGTCCTGGGTACTGTGGTACTGACACCATAAGCCTGAGCTCCAATTTCTTCCAAAGGAAAATAAGCACAATAATACCTGTATATCTACTCTACAAAGATATTATAAAATTAAGTGATTATTTGAAAGATTCAAGCTCTTGACGAGTATATAAAAGAAAAAAATACACACACATGTGTGCACACATGCTACACACACACATGGTGATATTGTGTTCCCCCAAATATTGTGCATCCTAATAAACTTATCTGGGGTCAGAGAACAGAACAGCCCTAGATACAGAGGCCAGAAAATGGTGGCACACACACCTTTTAATCCTAGCATTCAAGAAGCAGAGATCCATTGGATCTCTGTTAGTTCAAAGCCACACTGGAAACAGCCAGGCATGGTGACTCATGCCTTTAATCCCAGGAAGTGATGGCAGAAAGCAAAAAGGTATATAAGGTGTGAGGACCAGGAACTAGGCCTGGTTAAGCTTTTAGGCTTTTGAGCAGCAGTTCAGCTGAGATTCATTCTGGATGAGGACTCAGAGGCTTCCAGTTTTAGGAAATGAGATCAGCTGAGGAATTGGTGAGGTGAGGTTAGCTGTGGCTGGTTCTGTTTCTCTGATCTCTCAGCATTCACCCCAATACCTGGTCTGAGGTTTGTTTTTATTAATAAGACCTTTTAAGATTCGTATTACACATATGTGAACGAGCACGTGCGCGCGCACACACACACACACACACACTCGATTTTACCATGTCCTGCATATAATGAAGAAATATAGAGACACCAAATATACTCTGATAATCAGTTTCTGCTCCTGCAATCTAGTTACTTTCTAGGTAACAAGCTTCCTAAGAGGATGTGTGTGATGTGTTCTTACAAGTAAGATAGTTGTCCATCTTCCTACTTACTATTGTGTACCAAATCATCTAAGTTGAGAGCTAGAAATTGCCCTTCATAATGAATAAGTCTAAAACTTGCATTATGAGAACTTTTCTTAAATCACATCTTCTCAGCTTATCTTAGGCTGTTGAATATTCTGAATCACAATTTCCTTTTTAAAAATGGTGATTCTTTCTGTTACTGACTTATGGTTAGGATTAAATATGACAAAATAAATAGATTATATCAACATACCTATATACAAATACAAGATTTATTTCTTTCATTCCTCCACCACTTATACTACCAAAAGGACAAAAACCTAGCATTATATTAATTAATTTAGTTATTTTTTATATATAATGGCCATTAAGATTATAAGTGACTGAAAACATTTACATTTTGTCACTGAGCCATCTATGAACAAAATAGTCGAAGAAAAAGGTCGTTTTTCTTTCAACAACCATTACATAATCACATTAAAGTTGGGACGACCAACAATGAGATGAAGTGATAGAAAATAAAGTATGCGAGGATAAAAGTAGAAATTAGAGCTGTCATCCATTTAGGCCCTGCTCGAAGACGGCCAGTATACGCTGAAAGCTAGGAAACAGAGAGGGGCACTCTTCTAAAAAATTTTCAGGAATTTCAACCAAGATTCTCTTTTATAAAGTCTCTAGGAAATTAGATTATGTATGCAACCATATGGCTGTTTACTTGGGAACTCGATTATGTCAATTGTACCAGTATTATTTTTATAGTACAATTTATCCTGCTTACAAGCAATCTGCTGGAAAATCATTCAGTGTGTTTATGGTAGTTGAGCTTTTTGTTCCAATTTAATGTGGAATTATTTCTTAGTTTTCATTCTTTCTGATGCTGAAATGTTAAAGAAGACAAGAATCTACTTAGAGATTCTCTGATGTTTCTCAGTGTGACTCAGGGAGTCCATTTCTCCCCTCCATAGCTTTCCACCTGAGTTTTTGAGATGGGATCTTTCCCTGAAAGTGGCACTGACAGCTTTTCTAGCTAGGCTGGCAGGCCAAGCCAACCGTCTTCTTGCTTCTATTCACCTTCCCCAGTGCTGGGGTTGCAGGCATATATGGGCATATCTGCAACATACACTGGCACAATAGTGGCACAAAAGTTGTGAGAATAACCAACCACCATCTGATAGGATTTAAGGTCCACACTGTGATGTGGAACCCACATCTCACACTGCTTGGGTGACTAAGAACCCAGATTTTAAAAAGTGTAGAAGTATGGTTTTTTTTGTTTGTTTGTTTTTTTAATTTTATGTGTATGAGTGTTTGGCCTGCATGTATATCTGTGTATTGCATGCATGCCCTTGGATGCCAGAAAAGGGACTCAGATCTTCCAGAACTAGAGTTACAGCCTTTATACCCAACTTTTTATGTGGGTTCTGGAATACCAAACTCAAGTCCTCATGCTTTCACAACAAGCTCTCTTACCCACTGTGGAATCCCTGCAGCCAGACATGGCATATGTACTATTAACTGGAATGGTATATGAGTACATGGTATATCATTCTAGTACATTATGTCAGGCGACAGGTAATTTGATTTATCTCATTGTTGTCATGATAACTTTGATATTTACATATTCCTCTTATCTAAAATTCTTTGTTTCTTTTATGGTTAATTATGTATTTGGATGAGATATTTGAGGCTACAAAAACATTCATGTTCTCATCAGCAGTTTCTTCATTGTTAGCCTCTAGTGATCATTTTTGCCTGAACCAAGTATTATTTATGAAGGTTATAAAACCATGATTTTCTAATTTTGCAATTACTACTTCTTTCATTAAACGGTCTTTTTTTTTTTTTTTTTTTAGAAAGGGTATTTCCTTTGCTTCTCATTTATCTGTTCTTTTTTTCATTTTTATTAGCAGGCACTCACACATTATTATGGAAACTAACAGATCATAATTTATGAGTAATGCAGTTTAATTTTGTCTGTTGTCCCCTGGGAATCTTCTTGTCTGGTTTCTCAGACCTTTGAACTTGACTCTTTTGCTTTAAATTATTAGGACTTTTAAAACTGAATCATAAATCCAATTGTGTTTAAGGGTCCTCTTATGCTTTGCATAGATGTATAAAGAGAGAGGTATACATGCAGTAGGAAGGTAGAAAAATACAAGCATAGATTAGGGATAGTAAAATTAATTTGGTAAATCATGGTGACAAGAAAATGGGAGATGGCAAATTTTTCTTTAATTTTTTCTAACTAGTACACTGGAAAAAAACATGTTTTGCCCACCTATTCTTTAGAATTATCATTTTCCCTTAGACTTTGCTACATTCTAGAGAGTGATTTAGGATGGTACCTTGCTAGAAAAACACATATGCTTGAGAATTCCTTAAACGTCTGATTATTTCATGCTGCAAATTCAACTGTCAAATAATCTTCAAAGAAACAGAATTTTTCCCAGTGTCATTTTACAAGTTATATAGGATACATTATCCCCAGATGAATTTTTTGTTACAATCCTCAGGCTGAAGAATGATAAATTTCATATGAAGAGCCTCTTCTCTATCTATTTACATTTTCCTGTTGAGTGTGTGTGTGTGTGTGTGTGTGTGTGTGTGTGTGTGTGTGTGTGTAAAATCTCACTGAACTAAAGAATCATAATTTTCAAATTCTGATAATGGGTTTCCCTTGATGTTGTCTTATCCAAAATTTAACTCCTTGAAATCGCATGAATCATAAACTTAAGTTTTGAATATTCCTTCTTTATTTTTATCCCTAGTGCTCCAGCATTTAGCTCCTTACCCATAACATAATTTGCTTATATATGTACTTACTATATTACTCAGTTATAAAAGAAGCAGTATGATCTTGCTGCTTCCCATGTTGAGATTACAGGCATAGTCCTCCAACAAGATCAATTTTGTCTTTTATCTTTGTCTTAGTTATTTTCCTACTACTGAAGAAAAATACCATGACCAAGGCAACTCTAATTAAAGAAAACATTTAATTGATGGCTTGCTTATAGTTTCAGAGGTTTAGTCTACTACCTGCATGGCAGGGATCAGACAGGCACTTGAGCAGTAACGAAGGTAAAGAGATAGCCAAGATCTGGCATGGACTTTTGAAATCTCAAAACATACCACCAGTAACACACTTCCTCAAAGAAGGCCACACCTCCAACAGGGCCATACTATATGAGACTATGGCATCATTCTTATCCAAACCACTACAGTCTTCTTCTATTTCTGCTTAACTGTGGCCCAAAAGGCACATATCTATTGAAAGCACCAAGTATTTGTTGAAAGACTAACTCAGAATTTTGTTGTATTTAATTCTTCAAATAAGAATGGATTCTCTGAACTAACTGCAAAGTGTTTTATAGTATAGTTACTAATATATCAGAAAGGAAGTTAAAATCATTGTATAGAACAAGAAACAACTAAAATGTACTTGTGATACTAGAAGTTAACTTGAAGAGTGAATGAAGGAAAATAGAAAATATTCCTTGTTTTGAGAATGATTAGGTAGGTGCATGGGCCATAAGAGACAATTAATACAAATCAACTAAACTTAGGAGATGACAAATCAGTATTGTATTTCCATTGTTATTAATGTGAAACTTGGTGGGAATAAGAGAGTGTCAAGAGAGAGTTAACACAAATTGAAAACAGAGAAGGCAAATTTAATTCAGTCAGCACAATACTGGAAGTTGGGCAATGTTTCTGGAGGAGAGAAAGAGGGCAAGGGAGAGATCAGAGACAGGGTAGTTCTACAGAATTGTTATATTTCAAAAGTATAATGTTTCAGTTCTCTTAAAGTATTTTCCTTTCAATATGCTGCTTCCTATGCTTTCATGATGAATGTAAACACAGAGGAAACAGCAGTAGTAGTGAGAGGAAATGTTCAACAATACCAAATTAACCATTATGGAAACCAGTCTATTATTTGTACATATTGCAAGAAAAAAGTAAGAAATTAAAAAGTTACTGGAAATCCATGAGGAGAATTCTCTAAAAGCTAAAAATAAATCTACAATGTGAGGCAACTATACTACTGCTTGGCATTTGGCCAAAGGACTCAATATGGTAATCTACAGAAACTTCCTCAGCTGTGTTCATTGATGTTCTATTCGCAATAGCTAGGAAATGGAAACAACGCTAATGTCCTACAGCTGATAAATGGATAATGAAAATGTGGTGTGCACATACACTATATGGAATATTATTCAGCTGTAATGAAATAATAAAGTCATGAACTTTGCAGGTAAATGGAGGGAACTAAAAGTGGATCCTATCAGGTATGGTAACCCAGGTTCAGAAAGACAAATACCACATGTTATTTCTCATTGGAGACTCCTAGCTCCAAATCTTCAGATGTGAGTACACAGCTTCTAGTAACCACAGAATCTATGATCCCTAAGAACTACATCAAAACATAGCATGGCACAAGTAAAATGTGACTTTTGCCAGGATAGGAGGACTGGGAAGTAACAGAGAGGGAGGATAGCAGGATACAAGTAATCTGATCATGGAAATGAAAAAAAAGGGACAGGGGGAGTTATTTAGGAAGGAGCGAAGATAAATACAAAAGAAGGTAGAAGGAGGCCCAAGGGGAATAACTAGAATCAAGTATACCAATAGGGGAAATGGGAAATGGGGCTCCATGGGGGGCAGGGAGGTAAATATATATGGAAGTTGGAGGAGGGTAAAAGAGAACATCAAGATACAAGTGCTCTGGTAAGGGAAATGGAAAAATAGAGGGCCTTTAGGGGTGGAGGAGGAAGATAAATACCAAAGAAGAAAGGGGTGGATACAATAACAGTAAGAATGTCTGAAAAAGACTTCAGGAATCATATTATTAAGTATCTACTTAAAAAACCAACCAATAATATACCTGATAATTCTGTGTATAAATATAAATACGTGGTTTTAATGAACTTTTATCATCTGGGCTGATAGTGCTTCTTCCAAGAACCAGAGATCACTTAACAAAAGCCCTAGTACCAGACGTGAGAAGTCCCCTTTTTAGTTGTTGACCAGGGTTGCCCAAGAGATTCTCAAAATATACATCTCATTACTGTTGCCATTGGTTATCCCCCAGAAGTAGAAGGTAAGTCTAATATCAAAAACTATTTGCAGATGACATGTTAGTATACATGAGTAACCCCAAAAATTAAACCAAGGAACTGATTCAGCTAATAAAATCCTTCAGCAACATTGCAGGATACAAGATTAACTCAAAAAAATCAGTAGCCCTCCTATATACAGTAGACAAACAGGCTGAGAAGGAAATCAGAGATACATAACCATTTACAATAGCCACAAATGATATAAAATACCTTGGGGTTACTCTAACTAAGCATGTGAAGGTCCTTTATGACAGGAACTTTAAGTCCCTGAAAAAAGAAATTGAAGAAGATGTCAGAAAATGGAAAGATCTCCCATGCTCATGGATAGGCAGGATTAACATAGTAAAAATGGCGATCTTACCAAAAGCAATCTACAGATTCAATGCAATTCCCAACACAATTCTTCACAGATCTGGAAAGAATAATACACAACTTCATATGGAACAACAAAAAACCCAGGATAGCCAAAAGAATCCTGTACAACAATACAACCTCTGGAGGCAACACAATCCCAGACCTCAAGCTCTACTATAGAGTTATTGTAATAAAAACAGCTTGGTACTGGCATAAAAACCGACATGTGGACCAATGGAATTGAACTGAAGACGCTGACATTAACCCACACACCTATGAACATATAATTTTTGACAAAGAAGCCAAAAATGTACAATGGAAAAAAGAAAGCATCTTCAACAAATGGTGCTGGCATAACTGGATGTCAATGTGTAGAAGGCTGCAAATAGATCCATATCTGTCACTGTGCACAACACTTAAATTCAAGTGGATCAAAGACCTCAACATAAATCCAGCTACTCTGAACCTGATAGTAGAGAAAGTAGGAAGTACTCTTGAACGCATTGGCACCAGAGATCACTTTCTAAATATAACACCAGTAGCACAGACACTGATAGAAACAATCAATCAATGGGACCTGTTGAAACTGAGAAGCTTTTGTAGAGCAAAGGACACGGTCAACAAGACAAAGCAACAGCCTACAGAATGGGAAAAGGTCTTCACCAACCCCACATCTGACAGAGGGCTGATATCCAGAATATATAAAGAACTCAATAAATTAAACATCAAAATGCCCAACAGTCCACTTAAGAAATGGGCTAGAGAACTAAACAGAGAATTCTCCACAGAGGAAGTTCAAATGGCTGAAAGACATTTAAGGAATTGCTCAACATCCCTAATTATCCGGGAAATGCAAATCAAAACGACTTGAGATACCACCTTACACCTGTCAGAATGGCTAAGATCAAAACACAGAAGACAGCTTATGCTGGAGAGGATGTGGAGCAAAGGGAACTCTCCTCCACTGCTGGTGGGAATGCAAGTTTGTACAGCCACTTTGGAAACCAATATGGCGCTTCCTTAGAAAATTGGGAATCCATCTCCCCCAAGACCCAGCTGTAGCACTCTTGGGCATATACCCCAGGAATGCTCAGTCATACCACAAGGGCATTTGCTCAGCTATGTTCGTATCAGCTTTGTTTGTAATAGCCAGAACCTGGAAACAACCTAGATGCCCTTCAACTGAAGAATGGATAAAGAAAATATGGTACATATACACAATGGAGTACTACTCAGCAAAGAAAAACAATGACATCAGGAGGTTTGCAGGCAAATGGATGGATCTAGAAAAATCATCCTGAGTGAGGTAACCCAGACTCAGAAGGACAAACACGGTATGTACTCACTCATAGGAGGATACTAGATGTAAAACAAAGTTGACTAGACTGCTACACAACTCCAGGGAGGCTACCTAGAAAACGGGACCCTAGGAAAGACCCAAGGATCACTCAATGACAGAGAAATGGATGAGATCTACATGAACAACCTGGATGAGAGTTGGGGTAATGAAGGGCAAGACTTGAGGGAAAGAAAGCTTAGGGGAGCAGGAGATCCCAGCTGGATCAAGAACAGAAAGGGAGAATGAGGAATAACAGACCATGATAAATGAAGACCACATGAGAACAGGAATAAACAGAGTGCTGGAAAGGTCCCCAGAAATCCACAATGATACATCCTCTGTAGACTGCTGGCAGTGGTCGAGAGAAAGCCTGATCTGACCTAGTCCAGTGATCAGATTGCTAAACACCCTAACTGTCGTGCTGGAACTCTCATCCAATAACTGATGGAAGTGGATGCAGAGATCCTCAGCCAGGCCCCAGGTGGAGCTCCAGGTGTCCAACTGTCGAGAAATAGGAAGGTCTGCAAGAGTGTGAATTGTTGAATCCAAGATTGCAAAAAGCACAGTGGCAAATAACCAAACAAATGGAAGCACATGAATTATGAACCAAAGGCTGTGGAGCCCCCAGCTGGATCAGGCTCTCTGGATAAGTGAGACAATTGAATAGCTTGATCTGCTTGTGAGGCACCCAGTTTGTGGGACCAGGACCTGCCCTTAGTGTATGAGCTGGCTGTTTGGAACCTTGGGCTTACACAGGGACACTTTGCTCAGGCTGGAAGGAGGTGACAAGACCTGCCTGTACTGAATCCACCAGGTTTAAATGAATCCCCAGGGGTGTCTTGATCCTGAGGACATGGGAATGGAGGGACGGAGCTGGGGGGAGGGTGGGACTGGGGCGGGAGGGGGGAGGACAGGGGAACCCATGGCTGATGTATAAAATTTAAAACACATAATAATAACAATTAAAAAAAAAAAAAAAACAACATGCACTTCAGAAACAGAGTTCAGAGACCCATCAGGTGGAATTGACCTAAATGCTGCCCCAGCACTGAGGGCTATCTTTCATGGTACAAAAAGGTATCATGTAAATTTACAAAGGAGGAAAGCAACCAACAGTCATACCTGGTTATGATGACTATGAATCACATCAACAAACAGCATGGCACAATATTACTAAGGGTGCAGTAGTAGTACACAAACCTCAGTCATAACTAGCAGCTCTCTAATTGGACTTAAGATAAACTCAACAAGAGAGAGATTATGCCTGGTACTGGAAATCTAGATTACTACTCAGAGCTAGTAAAGTCATGATATTTGAGGAGACTTTATACCCATGACTTTACTAAACCAGCACAATCCCTAACAACATTCTATAAACATTGCCCTTATACCCACAGATAAATATAGTCTTCACCCCTCATCAAGGAAATTTCTCTTGGCAACATATGGAGACTGCTACAGAACACCACAAAAGAGCTATATGCAGAGTTTTAGAGTCCAGTTCTAATGGCTATAAAATCCAATCCATCTATAAAGTTCTCCTACTCCTAAGGCTCAGAGAACATTGAAGAGGAGGCATACAGATTGTAAGAGCCATGGCATCAGTCAGCTTGCTGTAAGATTGTATCTTCTAGTAACATCAGAAGCTACTAACATCAGAAACTTCACCCATAAAACCTCACCAGCATGACTTCCCAAACATGAAATGAACAAGGATGACACCAATGGACATGCCAAAGTGGATGGAGAAAATTCCACAAGGCCACAACCCTACACAAAGTACTATAGGCAACTGAGGAAATCTGAGGATGGAAGAATGGAAGAAGCATTCCTTTCTAGAAAAGAACACATCAGTTTGTTCCCCAATGCCAATTTGTCAGCCCTGAAAACATACATACATGTAACATATGGAGTGAACAGCTGAATAGGTGTGTGGAGGATGCGTGTGTGTGTGTGTGTGTGTGTGTGTGTGTGTGTGTGTGTGCATGTGCAATAACAGTGAAAACGAATTTGAAGGAGAATTGAGAGGAATACTCAAGAGGGATTGGAGGAGGAAAGAAAGGAGAAATGTGGTGATATTTTGTTGTATTCCAATAAAACATGCCTAAAGATCAGAGGATAGAGCCAGCCACAGAGTTAAACATAGAGGTCAGGCAGCGGTGGCACACACCTTTTACCCTGGTATTTAGGAAGCACACACACCATTAATCCCAGCACTAGGAAAGTTGAGATAGGAAGTGAAATGGCTGGGTAGAGAACAGCATATAAGGTGTGAGGAGACAGGAACAATAGCCTTTCTGCTGAGGACTCAGAGGCATTCAGTCTGAGGATTCCTGGAGACTGGATCAGCTGAGGAATCCACAAGGTGAGAAGTGGCTGTGGCTTGTTTCTTTTGATCTTTCAGTATTTACCCCAGTATCTGGCTCCAGGTTTTTATTATAAGACCATTTAGGATTCGTGTAACACAGATATGTAGTGATTATACTATCATCTCAAAAATAAAATAAATGTATTGCTTTTTAAAAGTAAACACCACCATGTAAGGCCTTTTCTCTGGTTCTTTCAGTTATAAATTAAAACAAGGTACTGTCAAGTATATATCCAATTTACTGATAAAAATTATTTGTTGCCCCTATAATTCAAATACTAGACAGATTTCTCAGTAGAAAACAATCGTAGTTAATTTTTGTTATTTTTACAATGTTTTTAGGGATGACTACAGACACTTAAACATGATATACCAACTTTACAGCTTCTTGATATCCACAAATTGGACATCCCTGTGTAACCATCAGCCAGGATGTAGTCAGAATATAAAAATATTGAAATTTACCTGTCACACTATCACTCTATGTTCTTTTCTATTTCTAACCAGAGCATTGCTGCTGTCTTGACCTCAAATACATTTCCCCATATTAGATGCTCCAGTTTTATTTTAATCTTAAATAGCCACTGAAAGATTGTGTGTAAAAGTTTGTTCTTCACTGTGGACTACTGCAAACTGTAAGAACTGTAAGGAAGTGATCCCTAGAGGAATGTCTTCTGGTCACTGCATCATGCCTTTTAAGGGACTCTAATTCCTTTTTACCTTTAATGTCCTTGACACTGACATGAATAGTTTTGTGTTTGTGTGTGTGTGTGTGTGTGTGTGTGTGTGTGTGTGTGTGTGTGTGTGTTTGCAATAATAAAAAGTGAACTACCGATGAAGCTATAACATGGGTACCTATCCTATGAAAACTAGACTTCTGTTTGAAAGAGGTATTCTTTATGTATATATTTCAAGGACAAGTCAAGCTAAACTTGAGCAGATGAAAAATAGCCAACCTGATTGCCCAGAAAGAAGGGCCTTTAAGGAACTTTGTGAGGAGCTGGGATTCTTCCATGTATTTTGACACATTTTTTTGTTTGTTAATTATGCTTGGCATACACTAATATGTAGAGTACATATACATGTATATAATTATTTTGGTAACTCATTGGGCAAATGCCTTTGAACAACTGGAAAATAATATGGAATCATTACAGGAAGGAGAAAAATCAGAAACCAGTATAACTGACTGTGGTTGCTTTTGTAACTTCTATGTTCTTCTATCACAATTTGTGCTGATATGTAGTTCCCCATAGTTCTTTTAGAAGTGTGTTAAACAAATACTTGCACATACAAGTTTACTCTATTTGTTGGTAAGGACTGAGTAGCAAACATTTACATAAGAAGATAAGATCCTGTGCATAATACTATTTATGGAAAATTTCTAAAATGGCCCTTGTTTTTCCTAAAATGATTGCATTTTTTTGTGAATTCTCTTTCAATATTCCTCCCCCATTTACAAATATACCTAACACTTACAAAGCAATATAATTCACTCTAAATATGTTCAATTTTTTTATTATTATATTTGTATTTTAATTTTACATATCAGCCATGGGTTCCCCTGTCCTCCCCCTCCCACCCCCACCCCCACCTTCCCTCCAGCCCCTCCCCTCCATTCCCATCTCCTCCAGGGTCAAGACTCCCCTGGGGATTCAGCTCAACCTGGTAGATTCAGTACAGGCAGGTCCAGTCCTCGACCAGGCCCCAGGTGGAGCTCCAATGTTCAATTATTTTTATTGAAGTATTATACCCACATCCAATGTATAGTTAGTTGCATATGATGAATTAATGTTGATCCAATTTAGATACAGTTGAATATTCTATTTTCACTAATACAGTGAAAGTAAAACAAAAACTCTTCAATTGTAAAGAAGACTCTTCTCATTTCCTTTCTTATGTTTCAATCAACATCTAGAAACACATTTATTTTAATTTTATTATAATTAATAACATGTTTCTCGTAAGTTTATATAACAAAGTTAAGTGTAATATAACAATATAAGGACATATATTTCATAAACCAGGTTAAAAAAAAAACCAAAGCAAAGCTCCAGTGAGTGAATCTTGGATAGGTAAGGCCCCAAGAGCCTCAGCCCTGGAATGTCTCCTGCTACTGCTATGTCTTTGCATAAACATACCACTGCTGTTTATCTCTGGTATCTGGCATGGTGTACATGGGTATGGGGAGATTCCCTGCTGCCCTTAATGTAGTATGATTTTCCCTTAGAAATACCCTGTTTTACTAGGCATTTTTACCTGTGGATTATTATGAAGATGATTTCTTCCCAAGCTGTATTGTTAAACTGAAGCAATGATTTGATACAATAATAGTGTTAGTTTAATAGAATTTTGATGACTGGGGGCTTTTAATAAATATAGTAAGGGATTATGATAGAGGTTAGTTTAGTAGAAAAATTAGCATAGGTAAAGGTAGGATAAAATGTTGCCCCTGCCTCTGAGAAAGCAGAGACTGCAGAGGATTAAAAAATAAGAACAAGGAAATGTCTCACAGCTAGTTTCTCTTGAGGAACTGCATGGGCTGTGGCTTAGGGTTAATGATTAAGAAAAACAGTTGAGTCCCAGAAGCCCAGCTAGCTTAAATTCTTTTAATCTTAATGGTGGGAAATATGTTCACAGGTTTCAGAGTGCATCGTTGCTGAAACAAAGCTTTGAAAATGACAAATGACTTAAGGTTAGATTAAGATGTTTTTGTTAATAGCTTTAAGGTTAAAAATCCGAGGAAATAATCTAAAGTTTATTACATAGTTGAGTGAGGGACTCATTAGTGGGAAAGAACAAAGCAGCCAAATTATTGTTAGCAGTGTGCCTTTCTTGCTAGGATTGCTTGATGGTCAAAGATGATGATTAATTCCTTGTACCCATCTCTGCCCTCAGCTTCCTGATATATATATATAAACAAAACAAAACAAACCTGTTGACTAGTGGGTATGCACCCTGAGGATTTAAAGTAGAGCTGACTGATAGTTTTTCATAGGTAAAGGTTTAGGTTTGTGATTCTTTTAAAATTCCTTATAGGATTACCTTTTAAGATAAGTAACAATGTGATTGATTCTTTCTTTGTAATCTCAAAATGCAGCATGCCAGTAAAAGAACTGGCTGGGAAAAAATACCTTGCTTGCTTACCATCACAGTTGGAAGCATACTAGCAGGAGGCAGGCATGGCAGCAGGAACTAGATTCTCAGAGCTCACATCCTTTACCACAAGAACTAAACAGAGAGAAAGTGAAGGAAGGGTGTGCATAGCTTTAAACCAGTGGTTCTCAACCTGTGGATTGTGACCCCTTTGGGGAGTCAAAGGACCTTTTCACAGGAGTTGCCTAAGACCTTCAAAAACATAGAGATTTACATTACAATCCATAGTGGTAGCAAAATTACAATTATTACATAGCAGCAAAATAATTTTATGGTTGTGGGAGGAGCACAACATGAGGAACTGTATTAAAGGGTTGCAGCATTAGGAAGGTTGAGAACCACCTGTTTAAACTTTCAAGCCTGCTGTGGATATCTCTCTGTGTAAATAAAGTTCTGATTGGTCAGTGGCCAGGCAGGAAGTATAGGCGGGACAAGAGAGAAGAGAATTCTGGGAAGTAGAAGGTTGGAGAGAGACACCGCCAGCCGCCGCCATGAGAAGCAACATGTAAAGACACTGGTAAGCCACAAGCCATGTGGCAAAGTATAGATTAACAGAAATGGGTTAATTTAAGATAGAAGAATTAGATAACAAGCAGCCTGCCACGGCCATACAGTTTATAAGCAATATAAGTTTCTGTGTGCTTTCTTGGTTGGGTCTGAGCAACTATGGGACTGGCGGGTAAGAGAGATTTGTCCTGACTGGGCCAGGCAGGAAAACTCCAATTACACAAGCCCTACCTGCAGTGGCTTACTCCCTCTTGCAAAGTCACACCTTAAAGTCTCCAAACAGCACCATCAATGAAGGACCAAGTAATAAAATGCCAGAGTCCATACAGAACAGTTCTCATTTAATCCATCCCACTGTGTATCCAAATCCTCAACAGTTCTCTGTATGGAGTTATTTCTCTCTGTTGAATTTAATGTTCTTTAAAAGCACTTATGAAGTAGAATATGCCTTCTCCTTCACTCCTCTGTGAGCTCCTTGAAGCTTCAGATGCCACTGTGTTCTCAGAACACAGGAGATTAATGGGCAAAAGTAACTAATCAATGAATGCAGGAATGTATTTCTTCTTACCACAATAATTTTCCTCTCTTAAGTGACTTGTTTGGCCAATATCAAAATAATTAGTCATGATTATTATAATATAGAAGAGAAATTCAGTTTTAAGGCGCTCAAGTAAAAATGATCTTATTGGACAAACATGACTGGAAAGACAGTATCTCTACTTAGATTTGAAGAAAAGAAGGTCGGAAAGCCAGTTTCCAGATTTGCCTTGCTGCCTTTCTGATCTCTGTTTGTCTCATTATTGCCAATGCTTTATAGAAAAACAACTCTTAGCATTACAGGTGATGGGCTCATTGGTTCATTCAGCTAATATTTACTGAATTTCTGACTTAATACCTGGTAGTGTGTTTAATGTGATGGGGGTTCTGAGGCTACTGTTCTCATGGTTAACTTCACAATGATGAAGAGAGCAACTTACCATTTCAACACTATAAAGAAAAGTGTTATGAAAACTGAAATCTCAATGGCATATATGTAAGAGCACTAAAATTTAATGCCTTCTTTGTTTCCTTCTGATTGCTTCCTTTCAGTTTTAGCTCTCCCATATTGCTACTCTGAAACCTCATAGACTCACACATATTGTGTAATTAATTTATAAACTTACTCAGGGTGAAACAGTGGACTTATATGCCTATAAGAACCAAAGAGTGCTACTATGATATAGATATTTACACATATTTTTAAACTATTTATATACTTCTTGGGGATGGTAAGGAGGAGAAGGTACCTAGAAGTAGACTGTCTGGTTTATAGGTATATGGATGTATAGCTAGCCCTAAAACTATAACAAAGTTTCTAGTGTTGGACAATTTTGGTTCCCCAACAATGGATAAAAATTCCAGGTGTTTTATTTATTGTCTATAATATGATTTTCCAGACTTCCCAATTGTTGACTATATATTATCTGACCATAATTTTATTTTTCCAAAATGGAGTTTGAGATCATTTTTATAAAATTGCCATCCAAATAGATGTGTTTGTATTAGGAATTTGGTCTTCAAGTTTCTCCCAACATTTCTGTATTTGGTGATGGTGATGTCATTCATTTATAGTATTTATATACTTATTAAATAAAGATATTTATAAGTTGCTTTTTCATGTTAACTTTTTTCTCCGTTTTATTTATATTTGTGTTTTAATTTTACACATCAGCCATGGGTTCCCCTGTCCTCCTCCCTCCTGCCTCCACCCCCACCTTCCCCCCAGCCCCTCCCCTCCATTCTCATCTCTTCCAGGACCAAGACTCCCCTGGGGATTCAATTCAACCTGGTGGATTCAGTACAAGCAGCTCCTGTCCCCTCTTTCCAGGCTGAGCAAAGTGTCCCTGTGTAAGCCCAAGGTTCCAAACAGCCAGCTCATGTACTAAGAATAGGACCAGGTCCCAATGCCTTGGTGCCTCCCAAACAGTTCAAACTATTCAATTGTCTCACTTATCCAGAGGGTCTGATGCAGTTGGGGGCTCCAAGGCTTTTGGTTCATAATATATGTGTTTCCATTAGTTTGGCTATTTGTCCCTGTGCTATTCCAATCTTGGTCTCAACAATTCATACTCTTACATTCTCTCCTCCTTCTCGACAATTGGACTCCTGGAGCTCCACCTGGGGCCTGGCTAAGGTTCTCTGCATCCACTTCCATCAGTCATTGGATAAGAGTTCCAGCACAACAGTTAAGGTGTTTGGCCATCTGATCACCAGACTAGGTCAGATCAGGCTTTCTATCGACCATTGCCAGTAGTCTACAGTGGATGTATCATTGTGGATTTCTGGGGACATCTCTAGTACTTTGCTTCTTCCTGTTCTCATGTGGTCTTCATTTATCATGGTCTGTTATTCCTTGTTCTCTCTTTCTGTCCTTGATCCAGCTAGGATTTCCTGTTTCCCCAAGCTTTCTTTCCCTTGAAACTTGCTCTTTATTACCACCACTCAAGTCGAGGTTGTTCATGTAGATCTCATCCATTTCTCTGTCATTGGGTGATCCCTGTGTCTTTCTTGGGGTCCCATTTTCTAGGCAGCCTACCTAGAGTTGTGTAGCAGTCTAGTCATCTTTGTTTAACATCTAGTATCCTCCTATGAGTGAGTACATACCGTGTTTGTCCTTCTGAGTCTGGGTTACCTCACTCAGAATGATTTTTCTAGATCCATCCATTTGCCTGCAAACCTCATGATGTCATTGTTTTTCTCTGTTGAGTAGTACTCCATTGTGTATATGTACCATATTTTCTTTATCCATTCTTCAGTTGAAGGGCATCTAGGTTGTTTCCAGGTTCTGGCTATTACAAACAAAGCTGATACGAACATAGCTGAGCAAATGCCCTTGTGGTATGATTGAGCATTCCTTGGGTATATGCCCAAGAGTGCTACAGCTGGGTCTTGGGGGAGATGGATTCCCAATTTTCTAAGGAAGCGTCATATTGATTTCCAAAGTGGCTGTACAAGCCTCCATTCATACCAGCAGGGGAGGAGAGTTCCTCTTGCTCCACATCTTCTCCAGCATAAGCTGTCTTCTGTGTTTTTGATCTTAGCCATTCTGACAGGTGTAAGGTGGTATCTCAGAGTTGTTTTGATTTGCATTTCCTGGATAATTAGGGATGTTGAGCAATTCCTTAAATGTCTTTCAGCCATTTGAACTTCCTCTGTTGAGAATTCTCTGTTTATATCTATAGCCCATTTCTTAATTGGACTGTTGGGTATTTTGATGTCTAATTTCTTGAGTTCTTTATATATTCTGGATATCAGCCCTCTGTCAGATGTGGGGTTGGTAAACACCTTTTCCCATTCTGTAGCCTGTCGCTTTGTCTTATTGACCATGTCCTTTGCTCTACAAAAGCTTCTCAGTTTCAGCAGGTCCCATTGATTGATTGTTTCTATCAGTGTCTGTGCTGCTGGTGTTATATTTAGAAAGTGATCTGTGGTGCCAATGCATTCAAGAGTACTTCCTACTTTCTCTTCTATCAGATTCAGAGTAACTGGATTTATGTTGAGGTCGTTGATCCACTTAGATTTAAGTTCTGTGCAGGGTGACAGATATGGATCTATTTGCAGCCTTCTACACATTGACGTCCAGTTATGCCAGCACCATTTGTTGAAGATGCTTTGTATTTTTCCATTGTACATTTTTGGCTTCTTTATCAATAATTATATGTTCATAGGTGTGCGGTTTAATGCCAGGGTCTTCAATTCAATTTCATTGGTCCACATGTTGGTTTTTATGCCAGTATTAAGCTGTTTTTATTAGGGTAGCTCTATAGTAGAGCTTGAGGTCAGGGATCGTGATGCCTCCAGAGTTTGTTTTATTGTACAGGATTCTTTTGGCTATCCTGGGTTTTTTGTTTTTCCATAGAAAGTTGAGTATTATTCTTTCCAGGTTTGTGAAGAATTGTGTTGGTAATTTGATGGGAATTGCATTGAATTTGTAGATTGCTTTTGGTAAGATCACCATTTTTACTATGTTAATCCTGCCTATCCATGAGCATGGGAGATTTTTCCATTTTCTGACATCTTTTTCAATTTCGTTTTTCAGGGACTTAAAGTTCTTGTCATAAAGGACCTTCACATGCTTAGTTAGAGTAACCCCAAGGTATTTTATATCATTTGTGGCTATTGTAAAGGGTGATGTATCTCTGGTTTCCTTCTCAGCCTTTTTGTCTATTGTATATAGGTGGGCTACTGATTTTTTGAGTTGATCTTGTATCCTGCTATGTTGCTGAAAGTGTTTATAAGCTGTATCAGTTCCTTGGTTGAATTTTTGGGGTCACTTATGTATACTATCATGTCATCTGCAAATAGGGAAAGCCTGACTTCTTCCTTTCCAATTTGTATCCCCTTGATCTCATTATGTTGTCTTATTGCTTTGGCTAGAACTTCAAGTACTATCTTGAATAAGTATTGCCTTGTTCCTGATTTTAGTGGTATTGCTTTGGGTTTCTCTCCATTTAATTTGATGTTGGCATTTGGCTTGCTGTAGATTGCCTTTATTATGTTTAGGTATGTTCCCTGTATTCCTGATCACTCCAAGACCTTTATCATAAAGGGGTATTGGATTTTGTCAAATGCCATATCTGTGTCTACCCAGATGATCATGTGTTTTTTCTTTCTTTGAGTTTGTCTATATGGTGTATTACATTGATGGACTTTCATATGTTGAACCACCCTTGCATCCCTGGGATGAAGACTACTTAATCATGGTGGATAATTGTTTTGATGTGTTCTTTGAGTCTGTTTGCCAGTATTTTATTGAGTAGTTTTGCATCAATGTTCATGAGGGAGATTGGTCTGCAGTTCTCTTTCTTTGTTGCATCTTTGTTTGGTTTGGGAATCAGGGTAATTCTATGAGGGTAGCCTCAGAGAAGGAGTTTGGTAATATGCCTTCTGCTTCTATTGTGTGGAACAATTTAAAGAGTATTGGTATTAAGTCTTCTTTGAAGATCTGGTAGAATTCTGCAGTGAAACCATCAGGTCCAGGGCTTTTTTTGTTCGGGAGACTTTTAATGACTGATTCTATTTCCTTAGGGGATGTTGGACTATTTAAATGGTTTATCTGGTCTTGATTTAACTTAGGTATGTGGTACCTATCCAGAAAATTATCCGTTTCTTTTAGATTTTCCAGTTTTGTGGAGTAGAGGCTTTTGAAGTATGACCTGATGATTCTCTGGATTTCCTCATTGTCATTTATTATGTCCCCCTTTTCATTTCTGATTTTGTTAATTTGGATGCTCTCTCTCTGTCTTTCAGTTAGTTTGGATAAGGGCTTGTCTATCTTGTTGATCTCAAAGAACCAACTCTTTGTTTCACTAATCCTTTGTATTGTTCTCTTTATTTCTATTTTATTGATTTCAGCTCTCAATTTGATAATTTCCTGGCATCTGTTCCTCCTGGGAGACTTTGCTTCTTCCTGTTCAAGGGCTTTCAGGTGTGCTGTCAAGTCACTAGCATGAGATTTCTCCAGCTTCTTTATGTGGGCATTCAGTGCTATAAATTTCCCTCTTAGCACTGCTTTCTTTGTGTCCCATAAGTTTGGGTATGTGGTGTATTCATTTTCATTGATCTCTAGGAAGTCTTTAATTTCTTTCTTTATTTCTTCCTTAACCCATTGGTGATTCAGTTGAGCATTATTCAGTTTCCATGAGATTGTAGGATTTCTGTAGTTTTTTCTGTTGTTGAAATCTAACTTTAAACCATGGTGGTTTGATAGAACACTGGAGGTTATTCCAATTGTTTTGTATCTGTTGAGGTTTGCTTTGTGGCCAAGTATGTGGTCGATTTTAGAGAAGGTTCCATGGGGTGCTGAGAAGGAGGTATATTCTTTTTTGTTTGGGTGGAATGTTCTGTAGATATCGATTAAGTCCATTTGAGCCATAACATCAGTTAAGTCCATTATGTCTCTGTTTATTTAAATTTGGCCAATCTGTCCAGATGTGAAAGTGGGGTTTTGAAGTCTCCCACTAGTAATGTGTGGGGTTTTATATGTGATTTAAGCTTTAGTAATGTTTCTTTTACATATGTGGGTGCCCTTGTGTTTGGGGCATAAATGTTCAGAATTGAAACTTCATCTTGGTGGATCTTTCCTTTGATGAGTATGTAATGTCCTTCATTAGTTCTTTTGATTGATTTTAGTTTGAAGTCTGTTTTGCTGAATATTAAGATTGCTACACCAGCTTGCTTCTTAAGACCATTTGATTGGAAAGTCTTTTCTCTGCCTCTTATTCTTAGGAGGTGTCTGTCTTTGAATTTGAGGTGTTTTTCTGGTATGCAGCAGAAAGATGGGTCCTGTTTTCATATCCATTTTGTTAGTCTGTGTCTTTTTATAGGTGAATTAAGTCCATTGATATTAAGGGATATTAATGACCAGTTTGTTCCTGTTATTATTTTTATTATTTGGTGGTAGTATGTGTGTACATCTCTTCTTTGGTGTTTACTGCTGTGGTATTATCTATTGCCTGTGTTTTCTTGGGTGTATCTGCCTTCCTTAGGTTGGAATTTTCCTTCTAGTGCTTTCTTTAGGGCTGTGTTTGTGGATAAGTATTGTTTAAATCTGGTTTTGTCTTGGAAGGTCTTGTTTACTCCATCTATGATGATTGAGAGTTTTGCTGGATATATTAGTCTAGGCTGGCATCCATGGTCTCTTATTGTCTGCATTATATCTGTCCAGGTCCTTCTTGCTTTTGGGTCATGACTTTGTTGGTTTTAGTGTTTTCTTTGACTGATGAATCTATTTCTTCTACCGTATCTTCAACACCAGAGATCCTCTCTTCCATCTCTTGCATTCTGTTGGTTATACTTGCCTCTGAAGTTCCTGTTTGTTTACCCAGATTTTCTATTTCCAGCATTCCTTCTGCTAGTGTCTTCTTCATTTTTTCTATTTCCCTCTTCAGTTCTTGGACTGTTTCCCTTGTTTTTTTCCTGATTTTCTCTCAGGGACTTATTGTTTTCTTCTGCTTTAACTGTCCTTTCCTCTAGTTTTTTATAACGTTCTTCCCATTTTTTTGTTTGTCTGTTCCTCCACTGATTTTTGATTTCTTCTATATAAGGCTCTAGCCTCTTCATGATGTTACTTATAAGGTTGTTTTCTTCTTCTTCTTCCATTCTGTGATGTTCAGGTCTAGCTGTTGGAGAAGGGCTAGGTTCTGGTGATGCTGTATTGCTCTTTATTTTGTTGTATGTACTTCTGCCTTGGCGTCTGCCCATCTCCTTGTGGGTTCGTTCTTGGTCTTATCAGTGTACTTGGTCCAGACAGAGCTGACAGATTTAGGGAGCCTCTCTCTGGTCCAGATGGAAGCTCTGGGCCAGATGGGAGCTCTGTTCCAGATGAGAGTACTGGCTGGATAGGAGCTGGGGAGCTGGACTCTGAGTCTCAGGAAGTCCCTGGGATCTCCTTATCTTGTCCAGATGGGAGCTCCATTTGTCCAGATGGGAGTTCTGGGACAGGATGGAAGCTCTCGTCCAGATGGCAGTTCCAGGGCAGATGGGAGCTGGGGGCTTTCTAGTCACTGGTCTCTAATTCTCTGGAAGTGTCTCGGGTCTCCAGCAGATGGGTGTGGGGGCAAGGCGTTGAGGTTGTAGTGTCCACTGGAGGTTCTCTCTGGCCTCTGGTCCAGATTGGAGTTCTGGGGATGGGAGCTCTTATTATTTATTTAAAACACAATTCTTTATTAATTCTTTGGAAATTTCACATCATGTGCCCCAGTCCCGTGCACCTCCCAGTCCCTCCATATCAGCCCACATCTCTGCCATATGTCCCCCTCAAATCAATTAAAACCAATAGAAACAAAAAAATTGCTTGCTTTGTTTTTAATTAAAACAAAAATCTAATACCTATTTATTCATTCTAGTGTCATCAGGATCTATGGTGTGTCACTCAGTATACCTCCTTTTTTTTAATTAAGTTTATTCATTTCTCTTACATACCAACCCCAGTTTCCTCTCCCTCCTCTCTTCCCATTACCTACCCCTACTTCCCTTTTACCCTATCCCTATCCACTCCTCCTCCATTCAGAAATGGACAGGCCTCCCATGGTGGTTAACAAAGCATGCATATCAAGTTGAGGCAACACCAAGATCCTGCTTGTGGTATACCTAGTCACACCACAAGGACCTTGCTCAACCATGTTCACAGCAGACTTATTTGTAATAGCCAGAACCTGGGAACAACCTATATGTCCCTCAACCAAAGAAAGGATACAGAAAACGTGGTGCATTTACACAATGGATTATTGCTCAGGGGTAACAGATGCTTCTTATGGATAAACAATGAAAGCAGCTTCTTGAGACAAATCTATACTCAGTGAAGATGCTATGAAGATTGTTGGCATGACAACACAAGATTCAAAGTACTGCATAAACTTAATTAACAAAGCAGCAGCAGGAAATCTCATATGAAAGGAAAAAAAATCCATTGATGCAGCACACTTCATTGTCCTATTTTAAGAAATTGCCCTAACCATTTCATTTACCCTGGTCAGTTGGTTGCCATTCACATTGAGGGAAGATACTCCAACAGCAAACAATTTACAACTCCCTAGACTCATATTCAGTCTTTAACAAATGCATTTTTAATTTAAGTATGCAGGCTTCTTTCTTGGGCATCATATCATTGCACACTTAAACTGTATCATTGTGTAAACATGTTCACATGACTTGCTTTAGGGCGATATTATAGAATCAAATTAGCAGTATCTACTAGAAATCTTTAGGGAGACATTCAAATATAACTATGGATAATCATAAAAA